>NW_026930820.1:0-44326 GCF_032062105.1 Saccostrea cuccullata
TTGCTACATATAAGTGGATGTGCTATAAATAGAAAAGAGAGCCCCACGTTCAGACAGTGTGCATTTCACTAAATAGATTGGAATTATTTGTCAGTCACACGTACAACCTCTACTGTAAATCTGGAAATTTTTACGTCGATTTAAATATTTTGCGAATTCAGGTCAAAATGGTGCTTATTAATTTTTACGTATCAAAATTTTGCGAATAACCACTGCTTTGTTAACATTTTCTTATTTGTAATTTATTTTTAAGAAAAATATTTTTGCGAATGCTATAACTCGCAAATTTGCTAAAAATTTATCTACAGCAAAAATTTCCAGACTAACGATATAACATTGATTTTTCTTTCCAACATTGCCGGAAAGGTACAATAACCCATATTTTCTCGATTATTCAAGAAATTTTTTAGTCCATTGTTAGTATAAAAAAAGGGTTAGTCCTAAATATTGTAGCAATTCCTGTACAAACAAGTGTTCATTTCGAAGGTATATTGTAGAAAGCTTTATTTTTAAGACGTTTTCTAGGAAGATTCAAATTACCAACCAGAAGTCTCTGTCGAGACTGTAGCTCTACTGGTTTATACTTAAAACAAAGGAAGAGAAAAGTGGCAGTTGTGGACTTGAGACTTTAAAACAGCAATAAGTAAAAAAAAATGATCCTTGCCGCTAATCAAAAGAAAAACAGATGCACAGAATTATGTATCTTAGTGTAGTCTACTTGTGTGCCAAGTTATACTGAAATCAGACCAAAACTGTAGGAGGAGTAGCATTTTGAAAGAATTTTACAGAAATTTCTATTTTTAGTAACCACGGCAACACTGTTCATCGAAATCAAAAACAAATGCACAGAATTATGTATCTTAGTGTAGTCTACTTGTGCCAAGTTATATTGAAATCGGACCAAAACTATAGGAGGAGTAGCATTTTGAAAGAATTTCTCAGAAATTTCTATTTTTAGTAACCATGGCAACACCGGTCATCGAAAACGAAGAACCGATGCACAGAATTATGTATCTTAGTGTAGTCTACTTGTGTGCCAAGTTATATTGAAATTGGATCAAAACTGTAGGAGAATTAGCATTTTGAATGCATTTCACAGAAATTTCTATTTTTAGTAACCAAGGCAACACCGTTCATCGAAATCAAAAACCGATGCACAGAATTATGTATCTTAGTGTAGTCTACTTGTGTGCCAAGATATATTGAAATTGAACCAAAACTGTAGGAGGAGTAGCATTTTGAAAGAATTTTACAGAAATTTCTATTTTTAGTAACCACGGCAACACCATTCATCAAAATCAAACATAGGTAATCAGAGATTACAGAGCTCACCTCAACGAATTTGTCTTTAAGTAAGGCAAAGTCACACAATTAACCAACAAAAAGTATACATTCCAAAAATGAAAAATTTAAGCAATTTTGACCTGATACTTTGAAATAGACCTACATAAAAAATTTAAACTAGTTCTTCTTCATGAAAATATAATGAAAATCCAGCATCTGAAGCAAATTTGAGAGTTTTCATCTCTTGATGCAGCATTTGTACAAGTTTGGTTTATACAATGTTATATAAGCCTTATAGTTTTTGGAAATAGACCAGCAACCATAACTTTTACCTTGTCCATTATCTGAAAAATGTATGTCGAATTCAGCATCCGAAGCAAGTCCATTAGTGTGCATCCTTAGATGTATCATCCATGCAAGTTTGCTCATTATAGGGGTCATAGTTTATTGGAAATGAAACATGCATCAAAAACTAACATTTTCACTCATCCACAAAAAGTAGGTCAGATTCAGCATCCGAAGCAAGCCTGGTAGTATGCATCCTTAGATGTATCATCTATGCAAGATTGGTCATTAAAGAACTCATACTTCCTTGGAAATGAAACCTGCACCAAAAACTTTTACCTGTTCACTCAACCGGAAAATGCAGGTCAGATTCAGCATCCGAAGCAAGCCTGGCAGTGTGCATCCTTAGATGTATCATCCATGCAAGTTTGGTCAACATAGGGCTTAAAGTTATTGCAAATGAAACCTGCACCAAAAACTTTAACCTGTTCACTCAACCGGAAAATGTAGGTCAGATTCAGCATCCGAAGCAAGCCCGGTAGTATGCATCCTTAGATGTATCATCCATGCAAGTTTGGTCAACATAGGGCTTATAGTTCCTTGGAAATGAAACCTGCACCAAAAACTTTAACCTGTTTACTCAACCGGAAAATGTAGGTCAGATTCAGCATCCGAAGCAAGCCCGGTAGTATGCATCCTTAGATGTGTATCATCCATGCAAGTTTGGTCAACATAGGGCTTATAGTTACTTGGAAATGAAACCTACACCAAAAACTGCACCAAAAATGTTAACCTGCTCCAAAAACTTAAACCCGGTCATTCCTTTGCTGAATTTGCAGCATCTGAAACTCTGTCTGGTACAATGAAACACACTAGAACCATATTCCATGCATGTCTAATCAATATAGGACTCAGAAGTAATTAAAAAGAAAAACATCTCAAATTTTACAATATACTTCCTAATTATGCAGCTATGACATCTAAAAAGTGCCAGAAAAAAGTGCAATAATGTACATTTTCTCGATTATTCCAGGAGTCTATTTTTAGACCATTGTTGCTTTAAAAAGAAACAAGAGTTCATCCTCAATATTGTAGCAATTATTGTACAAACAAGTGTTCATTCTGTTGGCATATTGTAGAAAGCATTATATTTATAAAGACATTTTGTACGAAGATTCAGATTAGCATAAAACTGCAATTTTCCCTAATATTAAAAGTACTTCATATCTATATTACGCCACGTGATACTAAAAATAGAAATGGGAAACCCCCTCAACCATTGTCCACACCTGCTAAATGTTGTCATTAACATCTAAAATTTTATAATATACTTCCAAAGTAATCAGCAATGACATCTATAAAGTGCTTAAAAAGGTGCAGTAATCTACATTTTCTCCAGTATTCGAATAATCTATTATTAGACCATTGTTGATATGAAATGAAACAAGAGTTCATCCTCAATATTGTGGAAATTATTGTACAAACACATGTACATTCTGAAAACATATTGTAGAAAGCTTTATATTTGTTAAAACTTTTTATATGAAGCTTCCAATTAGAACAAAAATGCCATTTTTTCTAATATTCAGAGGCATATCTATATTTAGCCACCTGATACTAAAAATAGAAAAAGAGGAATTCCCCACAACAATTATCCAAACCAGCTAGTGGTATCCAGATCTTGTCATTAACATCTAAAATTTTACAAAATAATTCCTAATTATGCAGCAACTACACCTATAAGTGCCTGAAAGGGTGCAATAATCTACATTTTCTCAAATTTTTCTAGTAATCTATTTTTAGACCATTGTTGCCATAAAATGAAGCAAGAGTCCATCCTCAATATTGTAGCAATTTTAGTGGAAACATATGTACATTCTGAAAGCATATTGTAGAAAGCTTTATATTTGTTAGTACTTTTATATGAAGCTTCCAATTAGAACAAAAATGCAATTTTTCGTAATATTCAGAGACATCTCTATATTTAGCCACCTGATACTAAAAAGAGACATGGGAATTCCCTTCATCAATTATCCATACCTGCTTGTGATATCCAGATCCTGTCATTTACATCTAAAATTTTACAAAATATTTCCTAATTATGCAGCAACTACATCCAAAAATTGCCTGAAAAGGTGCAATAATCTACATTTTCTTAATTATTCGAGTAATCTAATTTTAGACCGTTGTTGCCATTAAATGAGACAAGAGTCCATCCTCAATAGTGGAACAATTTTTAAACAAACACTTGTACATTCTGAAAGCATATTGTAGAAAGCTTTATATTTGTTAGGACTTTTTATATGAAGCTTCCAATTAGAACAAAAATGCAATTTCAGACATATCTATATATAGTCAACTGTTACTAAAAATAGAAATGGGAATTCCCCATAACCGTTGTCCATACCAGCTAGTGGTGTCCAGCTCTTGTCATTAGAATATCAATTTTTACGACATACGTTCTAATTATGCAGTAATGACAATTTAAACTTTGCCAAAATTTGATTTTTCACATTTTTCTAAAATATATCTATTTATAGATGCATGTTACTAAAAATAGGAGCAAAAGCCCACTTATGTTTTTTCATGAAATGACACTACTTATTCCCAAGTATAATAACCCACGTAAGATTTGGGAAATTTCCGCGGACAATTTTTCTTATTTAGCCTCAAAGATCTCAAAAAATTCCAATTTCCCCATTTTTCAATTTTTTAGAAACCATGTCCGTTTGCATGACTTTTTTCTTACAGGAAGAATATTTCTAGAATAAACGATTATATGCTCTGTGTACCTTAAAAGGTCATGTTATCATATGATCCAATGATTTTTGTTAGAGTGTATTAGATACCGATAAATATTCATTTACATTTCCTCAATTTTCATGTTTTCATATAGTCAAAATGGGTCAAAAATGGCCGAATTCAATGGATCCGTCTCCATGGCAACCAAGTGCACGTGTGGAACTTCCGACACCATATTTACTAGTTTTGTACCAAGACACACCTATGGTAAAAATTTCATCAAAATCTGAGACATGTCGTTTCCAAGCCCTATAGTAAATTCGTTGGTGCTTACAGAGAATGCGCGTTAAAAGCTGTTTTGAAGTAAAAGCAATACAGGAAAAATGTTACTGTAACACGTAAGGTTTGTACATTAAACGAAAAAAAAACTTGGATATGTACGCACTCGAAAAAGACATTGCACAGAACGATTAAGGAATTACATGTAAATGTAGGATATAATTTTATTAATATAAGGTTTATGTTTCTTCATCTGCATGCAATTCAAGCATTCATTTTAACAATGCTTCTAAATATGTAGTTTAAATTGCAGTGAACATGAATATTGACCAACTGATTATAATTTATTTTTTTTAAGTTAATCTTCAAAAAGAACTGATGGTTTTAAATGTCTATATTGTTAGCACTCTTTAAATTTGGATTAAATATGGTTTAATGCAAAACAAAAATATTGCAAATGCTTAATAACAGCGAGTTTTACGGTAAGATATTTAAAAAAAACGGTGATAAAAAGACAGTGCAAAAATTAAAAATTTGAATAAAATCTCCAATACAACGCCCTTTTTAACGGCCAAAAAAGAGGATTTCGGAGAAAATGCCTTTATGGACTTCCTAAGATACAAAAATTTAGAATAATTAAGGAAAGTATAAAACTCTGCATACATTACATGTAGCGATCCGAATGATCTTACATTTAGACTTATCGTGCGTGGACCATATGCTCCAACACAAAGGCTGAGTCACCGTATGCATATGTTACTGAAACCGTTATGTTTAGAAGTGAAATGTTATTTTCGTTATGATCTGGATTTTTTGAGACATCTACCTGAATATTAGTCATAATGCCAAACTAGTCACAATGAATGTTACTATTTTGTACACTAATATAACTACTTTTCTTGGTGTCAATGCGCTTGAATACTGGATTGATTAATATCCACAAAATATTAATGGATGTTTCAGCAAAGAATTCATCTTAGAGGCTAGTAAGATAGTATTGTAAAATAATACATGTACTTTCTCTTTTAACGACAAGCATATGCATTGTGCACAAAAGAAAGGAACAGCAATGGGAACAAAGATGGTCCCTACTTATGCTCGCTGGTTTTGCATTCAAATATGTATGTTACATAAATGATCGTTGGTTTTGCTTTAATGTATATTTGTTCTGCGAAAAGGTCTGTTGATTATGCAATGTATATCACTTGTTTTTATGGTCATTGAAATTGAATTTTTTTCTCATTATGGTAATTTATGCCCTTTCCGGTGACCTTAGAATGCCAATAAACTTCAACAATCCCCATTTATTTAAAAATAAATACATGTAGTGCATTTCAAGAAAATTTTACATTTGTAAGCATGAAGCCAAATTTCATGGTTCGTTGCCTTAGTTTGTTGTTGAATATGATTGTTTGGGGTTACATAGGAGATTAAGCACTTCTCAAAATTGTTCGTAAGGTGAAAAAAAAGACAGACTTTGCTTTCATTCAAAAATGTTAATTATAATATATAAAATGCACCATTAGAACATAAGAAATATTAAATGTACACAGTAGTGACAAACTTCCTAAAAATCATGATTTGGCACTTTCAGTTATTTTCTTTTTAATTCTTAAAACATAATTGATGCAGCTAAAATTAAAAGACAACAAAGATTTTCTCCATATGTTACTTTCCTGTATATATCATAATGAATATTTTGAACACTAAGATATCATAGAAAATTGTTATTGAATCTGTAAATATCATTGGTTCACCACACAATTCTTTACAGAAAAAACGCTGAAAAAAATACCAAAGTCGATCGGCATTTTGATATGAAATCAGCGATGTTATAACACTAAAAATTATTTAAATTTTTTTTATACAAAGAGCCAAGCTTGTAGATCATGTAAATTTTCACGGCACCTCACATCATATGTCTCTCTTGTTGATATATTCAGCATCGACATCTTCGATAATATCACTCTATACCTACATAACAGAAATATAGAAGCATTAATAGATTTAACTAGGACGATATTTAACACATTAGATTCAAAAATGAACTGCAGAACGGTCTTTTAAGACATACATTTGCTCTCCTATTTTTATAAGTATAGTTGATTTTGATTTCTTAGCGAATGCTTGAATAATTTTCTGATTTTCCGTCTTTGAAAAGCGTTTCCATTGACCATTTTCGGTTTTCCATTCCCAGGAAAAAATCACTTTCATCTTCGCCACAATCTAGATCTTCTATGGATTCGGAATGCAATTTCTGTTTACCATCCATTGTAATTTCTCTTTTAACAAATGCCCCTACTTGTTTTTCTGTTCTCCCTTTTTAACAAATGGACAAACAGATTTAGAAATCTTTTCAATTAAAAGTCAGTTTTACTGATAAGCAACGAATTTAATGCAGGATACTAGTATTTGATATAAGTACAATATATATTAAATAATATTTATCTTTTCCTGATTAATTTCATTGCTTTTTCCTTTTTTAAAAAAAATTCTTTTGTTTTAGATTTTCCCTTCGTTTTATCTTGCATTTTATTTGAGACACCAATTAAAATCTTCGTCACTGGTATATTTCAAAAGATTTTCGCTCTTGTGAAATAAGACGATTCTGCATACATCAAAAGGATCACTAAAATACATGAGTGTTAAAGAATTTAAATTAGTTTATTCAATTCAAACTTCTTTTAACTTAGCCCTTGCATTCAAGGATTTAATACTATATTCTACTAGGAGCATTTTAGAGGATGCAGTTTGCCTTTTTGTTCTAATCAAAACATTCAGTGATAGACAATGAAATGGGCGGGTACAATTCGACGCGGACGTGGCGAAAACATCGGATTGAAATTGTAGATCGAAATTTATTTTCAATCCACCTCAGCTACGCTAGAAGGCAATGTTTGGGGGTAGGCTGAACGATTTTTAAATAAAGTTGTCCAACAGTTTTCAGTAAGAATAAGTATAAAACTCATGCACTCTTATAATCCAAGAAATAAAATATATTGTGATGTTAAGCCATGACCTGATGACCTGACTCGACAATTCCCCCCTTGTAGAATCAAATATCTCTTGAAAAATAATCTATGTCTTCTATGATCTTTTGCACTCTTAAAATTATAAGCTAAAACTTATATTAATGTGAACTTCAAACAACATGTATTTGAGAGTCGAAATTAATTGATTTTTGGATCATACATTTACTCTTTGCTTTGAAAACAGCTCAGATGGATTGAAAATGTGCAATTTCAACCACGATGTTTTCGCAGGTAACCACACCCATTGTACCCGCCCATTTTATTGTCTATCACTGAATGTTTTGATTGTAACAGATAGAAACTGCTGTATACAATTGCTGAATGCGCGGTCTTAAGCAAGTAAGAAGTAATTTTACTGATTTCATGACGACAAAAATTAAATATTAATTTCATTGGATAATAATGAAATTTTATCAATATTCATTTGAAGAAACATTCTCGATTAAATACAATATAGAAATAAGTCGCAAAGGACATACGGATTGGTTAAGATGGTATGCCCCTAGAATTTGGAGGCGTCAGACAATGCCATTGTGTTCATTTTCATACTCGCAACAAAGGACATGTCAAATTTTTATCAAAATCCGAATCTAAAATCACTTTTTTAAAAAATAAGGATTTAACTGAAAACTTGAAAACTTTCTTGCACATGTAAATTAAATGCAATCTTTTTTTGTTAATATATCAACAAAAAAAGCGACTTATTAATGTTTTCATCAACAAGAATAAGTTAATTAATTTACATAACATCTTGTAATTGTTCTGAAATAATAATTTTCAAATTACATGTTTTACATCTTCTTTCCTCTATAAACAGCTCTAGATATGGTGTTGAACATTAATGTATCCCCATTTCCAGACGGACCTTTTATCAAAGAATCACATTAATTCAAGTTTGCATCAAAACTATTTGAAAATAAATCTAAAACCGTCGATATGATTTTTATTTTTAATAAGATTGAAGCAGCTTTATAGCAAGAAAAAAAAAACTCGTATACAAAATTAACGGTTGCAGCAAAACAGTGACAAGCTCACTTTAAATAATATATTTACAAAAAAGTGGACACACACATGAATGAGGAATTTACCTCTTCCAACAACACAACCTACAGCATGTATCAAAATGTCACTTTTTTCAGATTTTGATATTGACTTGCCATATGTCAGATAATTATATCAACATCACATATGAATACATTGGCTCTGATCATCGGGGTCATATTTATAAGGAAATCTCAATATATTGTCCCATTCAACTTTTACCCAACCATCTGTAGATAAAGGAAATATTTCGATTCAGAAAATCAGAAAAAAAAACATCATTCGTCGAAATTACAATTGTTACCTTGTTGCGAGTGCCCAATTATTGTGCCAAATCCACCGGAATCCTAATTGTTATAAGTCCAACGTGGACCTCTTCGTACCCTCGTCCCTGGTGGTGGTAGTCTTTCATCACGTTCAGTATACTCGCAGTGTTCCAAATGTTCTTCCTTTAGATATATTTCATCTATATCAACTTGTTAGATAATTATGTGAAATTATGAAAAAAATAATATTTTGCTAAGTGGTCATCTAAATTTTGAGCGGACAAGTTTTCTGTGTTGATCAAATGAAACACTTAGATGTGAAACTTAAACAAAAAATTGACTTACATGCAAAATTAAAAAATGAAATAATTTATCTTTACCTTTTAATAGCATTTTGCCTGTAGAAAAAAGGGCACAATTACTTAAGCATTGAAAAGTCTGTCCTGAATGTTGAAATCTTGTAGAAAATACTATGGATCTCACATCATCAATAATACAGGTGTTTCAGAAAACATGCAACCATTTACTTTCCTCACCATTTTGATATGCAAACAGGAATATACAAATGTGTTATATAAAATCATGCTAAAAGGGCTAAAGTTTTTATCAATATCAAAAATTTAGAAAATAATTACCATTTTAATTAATCATGACATCATATTTGACATCACTGAAAAAAAGAGAGTTCAACATTTTTAATGTTTAATTCAATAAAAATCAATCATCAGGAATTCCGATACTGCTTAATCAGAGCATGTTACCAGTTCATTTGATAACGGTAATGTGTGAAAATAAGGTTTATAGAATGCAAAGAACTTACTAATAGCAATATAAAGTGGAAGCTGTATAAATCTGTTCAATTCTGTAGCCAATGGAATAGTAAAAACTTGATCAAAGAAAAATGGGGGATTTTTAAAAAGTAGAACACATGAAAACATTTTGAATGTTACTAAAGAGGCATTGTTTCAGAGACTCACATGCAATGCTTTTGTAAAATAACTGAGTTTTGAACAAAAGGAGTGAGTAGAGTGTAGATCAGATGCTGAGATACGTTTTGAATCTTAAACCTTGGGCTTGGTAGAACAAATGTTAGCAGGACCATTCAACTCTTTCTAATCCATTAAATTGGGCTCCACACTCACCTGACTTAACACGCCTTGACTTTTATCTGTAGAGATATTAAATGGTCAAAGTGTTTAACCCCCCCCCCCCCCAAAAAAAAAAAAAAAATAGAAAAAGAACTCAAAAATAGTCTGAAAAATAAAACCTTATTCAATTCCAAGAGACCCTTTGCAATTGTAATGAGAACTTTCTGTATCGGATAGATTTTATTCTTTCAGCAAAAATGACGCCGTTTAGAGCATATTTTTAACAAAGTGAAATTTTACAAATTTCTTTTTTTCTTTTGTAATTCATTATCTATTTGCCGTATTAACTTTACTTTTAATAAGAATAAATCTTGAAGTTGTGACTTTTAATTAGATATGATGGTGCATGGCATTGGTCAAAACACCAGTAAAATCTTATCGATCAAAATGGTTGCATGTTTTCTGAAACACCTTGTACGTCCATTTTCCAAGGCAGGAATGGCTAATAGGAAGCCTTCAATTATTGGTGACGGTCCAGAACATGACAAATCATCTATAAATTTGAATTGAATTAATTCAATTTAAATAAAAATAACTAGAAAACATTGATGTTATATTACTGAATTATTACTACGAAAAGTCATAAACATTTAAGCAGATTAAAAATGACATTTTCTGACCTAGTAATCGCATCAAGGAAGCATAGTTATTGGTAAAATATTGCAGATATTTAACCTCTGTTCCAAATTGTATCACTGCAACATTTTCATCCAACAATGAATGTGTTGCGTAGCCTATAAATAAACAAAAGTATTCCATTAATCACGCTCCTATTTATTCTAAAATTCTTACTTATCAAAAAAAAATTTGAAAGAGTTTATGTGTAATTTATATGCCTTCTATAATTGCTGCAAAAGCTTTTAGCATTTGTCGGCACCCTTCTCCTTTCAGGCTTTCTGATGTATCAAATATGAAAAGATTGCATGCTCCACGACCTTCTGCCTGTTTTCTTTTTTGATCTTCATGAAAAAATATACAGAATAAATCAAATAACCGGTTCATTTCACTTTGATATAAATAATGTTTTTTTTATTTTAGGGCCTCCGGTGTAACATTGAATATTGATCCGGGTTGAAAATTGACCGTTTTAAACGTTAAATAGTGAGACCAAAGGTGTTGAATTTAGATCCTAGTCCGTTGAAAACTGATCCGGGTCGTGGAATTTTGATTACGAAACCGGTTCAAAATTCAGCGGCATAAAAACACATATTTATGACTTGGTTTTCACAACTGTGATTTAATCCATAGGCGTCGGGAACGGGGGAATAGGGATGCTTATGCCCCTTTTTTGCAAAAATAGACTTAATATAGGCATTGAACAATGTGAAATTGGTTTAGCCCCCCCCCTTTCCACAGGCACTTTACAGTGTAGTCAAAAAAAGAAAAGTGAGTAGAAGTGCTTTAAAAAAAGATCCTCCCCCCCCCCATAGGATAGGTTAGACAATGGACAAATTTTCTTTTCCTTGTCAATTTTTTGTTGAAAAAATTGATTTTTTTCTTTTTCAATTAGCTCCCCCGCCCCCTTCCGACATACAAAAAAATAAAGTTCTCATGCTGGAAGATAACTGAAATCGTGTACTGATCAAAATGTACATACATGTATATATACGAGATGAAAGGTTTATTTCTATTATTCTTGAAAAGGGAAAAAAATGAAACCGAATTATAAATAAAGAGATACGGATAAATCCCGTAAAACAACTTCCCAGTTCAAAAATTGTTTGAATTTTGAGGTGGGGTCAATATTCAAACAGGGTCAATTTTCAACTTGTTGAGGTCAGCGGGGATAAGCAAAAAATATCAAGCTGTTGAAAAATGACCCCGGGTATAAATTCAACGACTTTTGGTCTCAATTTTCAACGGAGAAAAAACACCCCTGGTTCAATATTCAACGTTGGAAAATGAACCTTGGGTCAATTTTCAACTGGGGTCAATATTTAACGTTACACCGGCGATATTATTATATAATATGGTAAGCATGATTGTATAGCTTTCTCGCAAGTATATAATCACTTACGCTCCTTAGATTCTTTACTCAATCTTCGTGCCAAAGAATGTTCCTCAATACGACCGGCCATAGGAAAAATGTGTCTTCACTTATTCATTGAAACAGGAATATATCCATTTTATTCGCCTTATTTATAAATGCTTCAAGTCTCTTCATGTTTGTTTTAGTTTGGTTATAATGAAAATATTCCCTTGAGTCCCAGCTATAAAAAGGAAGTCTAGAGATTTATATTCAGCTGGATGACAAAAAAGCATTATCAAACTGCAATGTGTATCTATACTTGGATTTCATTTATGAAGCCGATGTGCCAACCTTAGTGACTGAGTCAAAAGGTTTATATTTGCTTATTATAAGAAATAAATTTGATTTTTTTTCGGCATTTTTGATAAGGAAGTGATTTTATCTTTAGCAAAGTTCTTGAGAGTAAAGGCTTTATAACATGACAGGCATCAATACAGCGGGAAAAACCAATCAATTCATTTGTTCAGTCAAAAGTCATATTCTAAATCTCACCAAAAGCTGGTGTATTTCGATATGAGTTAAATTCTTGATAAGAAGTAAGACTGTTTACAATGACCCCTAACCATTACAAAGAGGGACAGCATTAAGGAGTGATTCTTTTCATATTTTTTTCTTGAAATTCAAGAAGACATATTCACTAATATTGGTATCAAGTAGATTTTTTACTCTTGTCAATCACGTGATGGCTACTTCTATTTTAAACGATTTTTTGCATAAAACAATCGAATCTCACCGTGGCTTCAAGTATTACAATTCATTCTTTAAAAATAATGAAACGTGATTGATAACGGTAACTTGCGTCGTATACCTTAAAGAAGTTCTTATTTTACATAATAGTGAAAGTAGTTTAATGCAAATTGTACGTTAAAATATTTTTTTTTATTTTTATGACGAAAATACTGACACTGCTTTACTACAGAGAAACACATAAATATTAGTCTAAATCTTATCATCTATCAGGGGAATTTAGGTACAAGGGTTATGAAACATATACGTAAAGTATTTGTCATAATGTTTCATGTATCGTCATATAAAAGTTGCATATGATAGAAATATTTCAGAACGAAATACATCCAAATACTATCATGATTTAAAATGTCAAATCATATCATACTAGATGAAATTATTCAATTGAAATTCAAAACTGTGTGGTGACAAGTCATGGAGTTTTTACAACTATGCGAGTTCCAGTTCAACAAATGAAATTGCACACATTAACAAATTAAATGGTCTAATATTTAACACAATGTGTTGATATTAAGGGGGCCGACTATAGTTTTATTGTGTGAAAACTACAATAGCAAAACTCTTCATTTTTATACCATATATAACTTACATTAACTTCAGTGTACATGCAAAGTTTGGGGAAAATCTACAATCCAGGTACTTTTGAGGGGCATCTCAAAATACAGATACATTTACTATAGGATTATATAGGAAAATGCCAATTTTTAGCACTTTAAAGTAAATCATACAAATACTACAATAGACATTTTGTTCAAACTATAGTATTTGATGAGTAATACTATATTATACAATATATGTAAGAAACACAAAATTCTACCGTCCAGAGGGGGCATCTCAAAATGCCAAAAATTAGCAAATTTTACTTTTTTATAGAGTATTACAAAATATGACGTACACAATGGATACACATGAAAACATAATGAAAATATTTGAGATATTCTCAAATATCTATGTCTTAAATTTCAAGAGTGTATATTTATTACTTTTTCTTTAATAATATTTTTACTACCCCTTTCTTTAAGAGCTACCGATTATCATAACGTCAAAGACACACTGCAACGACGTCAACTTACCTATCAATTGCAAAATCGGTTAAAAAATCAGTTATATAAAATTGTAATTACAAATTTATACCTATAATTTCTTAATTTTGTTAAATTTTAATAATTAAGCGAAAAAATTGCATTAAAACAGTAAATACGCTTCATTTTACTATGTTGCGCGAAATATTGCGCAATGGAAACTAATCAAGTAGTTTCCGGCGCGGACATAACGTTTATTACACCCCATTAATTTCCTGGTTGTTTTTTTTTTTTGTACAGAATTTAATCCGTTTTTAGGATTACGATTTGTGGTTTTGTGAATCCATATCATCACTCTGTGTAACTGATGACGTAGAACACAAAACAATACGTTATTTTTATTTTATGGATTTGAAGTATTTTTTAAAAATCTTTATTTTACACGCAATACATATAGGCCCTGGCGAAAATCGGAAAGCTTGTCGTGCGGTGTTGTTCCTATACCTAATACAATAGGCCAATATATGAATTGTATTAAAAAAGATTAAATAAAAACAACCACTTGAGATAATTTTTTTCATTATTTTTTAAATATTAACAATACTCCAGTATAAAATAATGATGTATAAAATTAAACAAATAACTCAACGGTTGTCTAGATTTGCTCATTTTAAATAATTTCTTAAATGTTAAACATAAATATTCTTTCAATTGCTTTAAATTATTTTTGTTGTTTAAATTATTTTTGTTGTTATTTATCTATTTATTTATTTATTTGTTTTATTAAAACAATAGGTGAATATAAAGCATTTTATAAAACGTCAAATAAAAATGTTTTATTTGCACTACGGGCGCATAGCCTTCTCAAATTAATCAAAGGAATTTTATATGAAAATAATAAAACACATTACATGTAGATCATTTCGGCAGATTTATTTATTACTAAATTAACATACATTTGCAGTCGTAGCTCAGCATGTTTACTTGGAACACAAAGACAACACTGAGTTCGTCACTTTTTATCGTAGGACATACAGTCACTTTTGTCACACTGTACATGTAAGCGCCGTCATGGCGACCAAGGACAACGCCTCCGTGTGACAATAGCAATAACCTTGTAAAACTTTTTAATAGGAATCGTGTATAATTATTAAAGTTTATACTTTTATGGTCTTGTTTACTATGAAACTATGCTTTGGAACATTTTTTGAAGTTTTGAAGGCTAACATGTAATATTACGTTTCAAACAGATGATATAATTTTATTAAAAATATGCATACATATAAAAGATATACTTCTTGTTACTATATACAAAACATACCATTTCTTAGAAGTTGTAAAAAAATGTGCTACTCGATACTTTTTTGGACTACATGAATACAAACACGCCATCGCATTAAACAGTAAGTTACGGGTAACCAGACATACATGTACAGGCACTTGATCAAGTGATTAGAAGCTTTAACAGATTAATGGAAATGGACGATGAAATTATCAAAAAGTTTTTTCATTGAATAATCAAAATATTGGAACAAGGTTTTACAAAAGAAAGAAATTCTTTACAAATTAAACATGCAAACTCATTTTGATTACCTCCGAATATGTGATGTAAATTAAGCAAAATGGAAATTGTTCACGCTATGCGAAGAATAATGAAAATTTCGTCGTTACCTAAATTGAGAACATTTGTGACTTTTAAAAATAATTTTGAAATGGAACCTTACATAACGATGGGGCATACTCTAAAACCTGGCCTGGCCTGGCCTCTAAGTTGGCATGGTCTCTATTTTGGCCTCTAATTTGGCTTCAAACCAGATTTTGGCCTGGCCTCAAAATTTGGCCTGACCTCAAATTTGGCCTCTGTTAAAAATTTTGGCCTCAATTTTGGCCTCACCCAAAAATAATTTTATTTCAGAATTTGATTGATTTTATTGATTTTTTATCGGTTTCATTTTTTCAAAGATTAAGCAGATAAATAACATGTTTCTGTTGATATGTAAATTTGAACATTAAAAATAATTATGTACTGCCACCAGTATGATTTATTGATTACCAATCGATCAGAGTATACTTATTTCATTTTATGATTTGATGATCACTACACTACCAACACTCTTGCTTAATTATTTAGAAAAAAGTATCAGTTTATTTTGTGTTTTTCAAGTTGTGCACATTGAAAAAGATCTCTAGTACCCGGTAATAATTCATGTAAAATGTCTTTAATAGCTTTGAAAAATTCTCACTTGTTAAGTGATAATCATCACCTTGCCACTTTTAGAGAGTTGTGTTACTGTTATGCTTGCATCATTTTAAATGTGATATATGAATACAGTCACCAAAATTTTTTATATAAATATACTATCATATACCAATGTAGATACTAAAATATTTATATTATATGATTTTATTACTCTGCTAAAAATTCATATGTACTTTAATCTCAGAACAGTTGGTATTTAGAAAGTTAATCAAAAATAACGTTATCAAATAATTTATAACTTTCTGTTCCTGTGAGGTAACATTGTAATTTGATATCTAATGACAAAAAATTCTACAGCATAGTTCTTGACAGGGAGTTAAGGTTGAAGTTAATCAGTAATGAAATGTTGATGTGCATAGGTTGTAAAGTCACCCATGATTTGTAAAGAATTTCCTGCTACAACTTTCACTACATACAATTATCAAAACAAACGTTGAGTTTGATGATAGTTTATTAACATTTTTGCTGTACCGTTGGAGCTACGGATAAGAAGACGTAACTTTGAGTCTAGGTCAAAAGCCACATTCTAAAGTTGTATTAGTGAACAAGTGAAAATTTAAACCTTGTAAGAGAAGAAACTTGCAATGTTTAGCTAAGAAAAAGATTGTAAAGGAATATATGTGGCCCTGAACTTTCTAACTGACCTTGAACTCTCCAAATGACCCTGATCTAAGAAATGACTAACTCTCGTTATAAAAATATTATCCATGTGTTCCCGTCTGGAAAATTTCAATCATTTTATTAAGATATTCTTTCTGTCCATGTATCCAACCAAAAACATCTTATCCTTGGTGACTTTGAACTTGAGTCAAGGTCATGTCTCACTCTGCATTATATCAGCAATGATTCACCAGTAGAAATATGGTAGCGAATTTACAGTTTCACTGTCACTAACCTTGATTCGTCCAAATGACTGGATTTCAGCCATGTGTTTTTTTTTCTGACCATAATCGAGGCAAAATAATTCATTGGGTTCAACACAATGTCGAGACTATAGCTCTACTTGTTTGTACTCATAACAAAGGAAGAGAAAACTAGCCATTGCCATCAGACCAAGACTGTAGAAGGAGTAGCGTTTTAAAGGAATTTCACAGAAACTTCTATTTTTAGTAATCATGACAACACCGTTCATCGAAATCAAAAAACGATGCACTTGATTATGTATCACAGTGTAGTCTACTTCTTGTGTGCCGAGTTATATTGAAATCAAATTAAAACTGTAGGAGGAGTAGCATTTTTAAGGAATTGTACAGAAATTTCTATTTTTAGTAACCATTGAAACACCGTTCATCGAAATCAAAAACGGATGCACGATGTTTTGTATCTTAGTGAAGGCTTCTTATGTGCGAAGTAATATTGAATTCAGACAAAAACTGTTGAAGGAGTAGCATTTTAAAGCATTTTAAAAAACGATGCACTATATAAGAGCAGAGCAAACACGGACCTATGTATCTTAGAGAAGTGTACTTGTGTGCCAGGTTATATTGAAATCAGACCAAAACAGTAGGAAGAGTAGCATTTTGAAAAAATTTTTATAGACAGACGGACAGCTAGACAGACGAACGGACAGCGGACACTTTACTATCGCATAAGCTTTTCCGAGGAAAAATGAGTTAAACACTAATTTAAAAGGAGTGAGGTCAAGGTCAAAGAAAGTTCAATGTCAAAAGAAAAGTCAAGATCAAAAATGGTGATATGCAGTTGAATAGTTCTCATCAGTATGCATCAACATGTGAAATTTGATATTAAACACCAGTCCATTTTGAATGGTATGCGCAAGTTTTGAGATTATCTCCTTTGTTGCACTCAAACATTGAGGAGGGGAGTTTCGTTGCCGCGTAAACAGACAGGTGGGACAGATATTTATATATTAGATACATTGCATCATCGATATACTGTAGTTTATTGTCACTTCATGATTGCCAGGATGCACTCTACAACTCGAGAATAACCAAATTAAATAAAGACATCATTTTCAAAGCATTAAATCGTAGCAAAAAAGAAAATATCAATGGATGTGACACTTTTCAGACCAGGGAAAATACGAAACCTCTCATAACTACGGTACACATGTATCAGATCATTGCACGTCGGCAATCTAAAATGACATATATTAATTCTCTTCCTTATTATAACTTTAAAAAACCCTAATTTCTTAGAAAATGTTTGTACAATCAAGAAAATCGGTTACTTTTCATAAAGACTACGACGTTTCTTTCATTTTCAAGTACGGTATTATAGCGAGCGCAGCGAGCTCAACAGAATAACGTGTAAGAAAAAGAAGTTCGGAATTGCAACACACGTCAAGCAAATTTTGTTGTGCGATATTCCCAGAACTCCTTTACTACTCAATGTCCATTGCGTGAATAAAAATAAATAATAACACAAGTAATAGCTTTTTAAAAAAGCTTGCCTGACTAATGTCATCAATATCTATAGAATCTATAAGCATGATAAGCTATATTAAACGTTTACATTGGGGGAGGGGGGGGGGGGGGTAAATTATTTCACTAGAGGAAATTATGGAGATGTTGTACAAAACATCATGCATTCATTTTAAGTTGTAAGATATTCGTCAGAGCAAT
Source organism: Saccostrea cuccullata (assembly GCF_032062105.1). Lineage (NCBI taxonomy): Eukaryota > Metazoa > Mollusca > Bivalvia > Ostreida > Ostreidae > Saccostrea > Saccostrea cuccullata. The sequence continues at coordinate 18,721 of NW_026930820.1, forward strand.
GGAAAAAGAACACGCCGTGACGTCAGGCAATAAAAGTCTTTCAATTTGTAGAAATATTTCAAAAACTTTTTGCGCAATAAATATACAATTATTACTAACATACTCTAAAGTACTCTATCGTACTAGCGTACTCTGTTTAGTAGGACCGGTTTTTCAATGGATGGCTCTGTACAATTCTCCGGTTGATGATTTTTTTTTTGGAGAGCTATATCTTTATATGAAGTTTGATTAAAATATCTTGGATAGTTTGTTTGAAACTGAGCTTTGAACTAGCTAAAGGCAAAGTGTGACGGAAGGGGATACGGCAGGATGGAAGACGTCCGACATGACAAACACTATATTCCACTCCATATTCATGGCGGGGCATAGAAATGTCGTGCATGATTATTGGTTTACATAAAAAAATAGGTTGTGACTTTCTTTCGGAATTCAACACCAGCCTTAACCTACATGTATATACGCATGTACAATAACAAATCAACCAACTTACATTCTCGGCTCAGAAGGAAGACATTGTATTCATTATAAACATGTTAAAAGGGGGGGGGGGGGTTACTTATAGCGATGAGAGGAAATTTAACCACGTGTCGGTCCATGAAACATGAAAGATTATTTTTGGAATGTTTGTATACAACTGCGTAGCTTTCTTTGAACTAAATTAGAATTTATTGAAATATTTAAATAATTCTTTTTGCTTTGTTTAAAAGCTTGTTCATACGCATTACCAATGTGAGAAGAGAAAACAAGACGTCCCCAAGCAATTTATTTCTAATGTTGAAAACACCGAATGACGATGAAGATAATTAAAGTGAAACTAATTACTGACACCCTAGTTTCTACATTTGATGTCACCAACATTAACAATGACTGACCGGAAGGACGTTTTGGAAACAATTTGAATTGATATTTTTTGTTGAGATACTGGTTAATAATAAAGAACATTGACGAATTTTCAATTTTTTTAAAAATCGTATTCTGAAACTCTGGATGTATGTATTTTGGCCATTATTTTATGCAAAAGTGCATACATGTATATTTATACTTACATTGGCTGTACATGTACAAGCATGTAAAATCATGCAATGTTAAGATAGTCTGTTTATTGAACGAAAAAATATATTATTTTGTACAATAACATTTTTAGTTTTGGAGCAAAAAACTGCATACTCAAAAGTGCTTAATTTAATGTTGGATGTTTTCCCGTGAATTAGAAACATAACCTCCACTTACAACTACCATGCATGCGTGCATGTAAGTTTAAGATTCATAAAACAATATCCACCTCGATAAAAACAGGGGAAAAAAAATATTGCAAACCCAGCTGGTGTTTATTCGGTTATCAAAATACATAAAACGTGCAATGAATAAATGTACAAGCGATTATGATTGATTTAAACAAGCTGAAATTAAATGATATTAAAGAAACGACATGATTTCAAACCCAATTTTCCATTTGTAACTATCGGAGTACACAATGGATTTTCACATATGCCCACTGTTGTCTGCAACCACGTGCTTGTAAACGAGGACCGGGCAACACAACTTTAGACACAAAGCGACAGAGTTGGATATAAACTGTTTGCTATATTACAAATACGTGAAGAACAGTACAGATGTATATTATAAAGTATTTTTTATGTTCAATGTTTATTTAATCTTAAAAGATTGTACCCCGGTAAATGGAGTAACAAAAGAGTGATGGTAAAAATAAAACGTACATATATGTACAATATTACCTATCACTATCCATCACTAATTATAATTATTTGCCGAAGGCCCTTCTCAATTACAATTGAAATAAAATACATTAACACAGAATAGAGAATTTTTTTTATTTTGCGCGAACAGGCCAAAGAAAGCGAACACAATTCAAATTGATTTTATGCACCAGTGTTTGGAATTCCGATTAAATATAAAAAAAATCAATGGGTGAAATAATCTTATTGAATCGCGATGTAATTAAAAACAGTTTTCTATTAATTGATAGGTCTGTGTACACAATGGTCTAATACAATCACAAACACTAGCTTTGTTTATGTCCACAGGTGGCTGGTACACTGGTGACCTCGATCGGCAGCGTGGACTTCCGGACTTGGGTTACATAACATCTAGATTAACATGGGGATCGTAAAATGTATACAACTAATGATCGTGAATTATTCGATGTATAAAGTTTAAGATTAAGTATATAGTTTGTTACAATGATAAACGTAGAAAGATAGATTTCATATCTTCCGCTTTTAAAGATGTGTTCACTATAAAACTAATTAAATAAAGAAAAAACAGAAAAACTAGTTGTAATAAATAATTTAAAAGTTAACCAAAAACACGTTTAAAACCTTATTTTGAAGAAAGTCAACATAAAAAACCGTAGGGTATATTATTTACAGCAAGTTATACACATGAAGAGGTCAGATTTACTTTGCCGAATAAAAACGTTACATGTTTACCTGACCTGCTTTCGACTGCGTATTATGCAATAACCCCGGTATATTCGAACAAATAAACATTCTCATCAGATCAAAAAGGTGTTCAAGAACAATTTTGCTCGTAAGATCCAGAGAGAGAGATCGAAATATTTACCGTTTTTTGAGTTATAAAGCAAAAACTTCCAAGCTCCATAGATCCCTAATTTTAGGGGCCAGCCCCCTTTTCTATAGTATCAAATGAAGAATTTTGTTGCAATTATGCACAACTTTTCTTCTATATGTCTTAACAAAATATTTTTCGTTTTCAAGGTATAAAGGAAAATATGTCGAATTTTTTTGCTGTTTTCGGCGTTCTAACTTTTGACCCCTCTCTAGCGCCATTTTAAATGCAAAAATCAAAAACCAAAAATCGATGTGCACAACTTCAATGCTTCCTCTTTTCAATTTCAAAGGGTTTTGTGCTCCAGTTATTACCTTTCTGAGCCTTTGTCTGGAATACAAAGGTATGAAAAATTAAATAGAAGGGGAATAACTCTTAAATAGAAGGTAATTTCCCAATTGTGTAACAATATTCAAAAAGGGTTTGAGGAATTCTAAAAGCTCTGAAAATTTGAACAAAATCCGTTCAGAAATGAGGAAGATATGAAGCTTCAAATTTGGCGTCTAGGAAAAAAAAAGAATAATAAGAATAATCTTAATCATCAGAATCAGTAGAAGGTCTTCCGTTTGGAAACGGAAAACCTTAATAAAATCAGATTGGTAGTTATGTATTATTATTTTAATATTCACATTAACATATCAACAGAAATATATTATTTACCTGCTTAATGTTTATAAAAATGAAAACAATAAAAAATCAATCAAATCAATCAAATTCTGAAATAGAAATTATTTTTGAGTGAGGCCAAAATTTTTTACAGAGGCCAAATTTGAGGTCAGGCCAACTTTTGAGGCCAGGCCAAAATCTTGTTTGAAGCCAAATTAGAGGCCAATATAGAGGGCAGGCCAACTTAGAGGCCAGGCCAGCCCAAAGGGGCCAGGCCAAGTTTTAGAGTATGCCTAACGATGGACATCATAAAAACAAGAACGCTCAATATATAGGAATGAGAGTACCAAATCCCCGGATGAGCACATGGCGTTGTTTGTGGCACAATGTAGAGTCGAGTACTGAATAGGTCGGCATTACCTGATTGGCTGAAATGAGGTATGTAATGTTTTTCATTTTAAAGTAAAAATATTAATATTTGAAATAAATGATGGAATGTAGGAATATTACAGAGAATATAGAAATACCAGGGGAGATTGTAGGAGTGGGGGTTGATTTTTTTTGCAGAGCGATATTTACTGCCGATACCTATAAGTTTTAAAGAACTGCAATTTTGACCTATAAACGCCATGGGACCCTATATTTTTTCCGGGATTTTTTATACGCGCTTGGATTAAAGTTTCAAACGATGCCAAGGAATTATCTGAAATTAAATTAGTATAGTAGTGAGAGGACAAAATGTTTGTATAGAGTTCTATGGGAAAATAATTGGTACTCTTTTCCCTATAGAGACCCAAATTTTTAAAATGTTAAGTGAATTTAAAGTCATAAAAAGTGATTTTTTGCTCTATATCCGAATATTGATGACACACTGAGAGGTAAATAGCAAAAAAAAAGTGGAATTGTTTTTCATGTGTTTAGATTTTGGAGGAATTCTGTTCTCGGTAAAGGGGGGGGGGGTAGTGAGTAGAATGTAGATATTAGTATAGCGTGGTGCATTTGATATTGTCCGAGGAGGGGAGTAAGTTAATAAAGTGCATCAGATTGCTCTTATGATGAATGTTTATGTGTAAGTAAGTTTGTTTAAATATATGCATGTACATTAATATTATATGTATTTACATGTGTGTATTTATGTGTTGTGTTCTATATATATGTACATGTATGGCATTGTAGGGGCTGTGACCTGGTGTTCATTTCATTTCATTTCTTTAACGGTTGCATACGGTATCTTTTCAAATAGTTCTGGTGAACCCAAAAAGTGCATTCTATAGTGGTCATGTCAAAGTTGCACACTTTTCTCTCTTGACATCTTATGGCTGGTAGTGCGTGTGATTCTCTGGATTGCTTTACTTGGACAGTGCAGGGTACTGAATTTGTAGTGAAGTTGTTTCTTTGGTGTAGCTACACTTAGGTCTGTATTTCTCCTTTCTTGCTGCCTGTTTTTTTTATCAGCGTAGCCCTCGGCAACTCATTTTTTACTACTTTCCAGTTTTTGTAATTAGAGTTACTTCCCTTAGACTTACAAACCAGGCATGTAGAGTTTCAACATCATAAAATCTTTATTGTAGAGAACCTAGACTTCTGATTTTGTCCAGGAATTATTGGAATGACTTAAAAATGCATGTATAAGATTAGGCCTTTTTGTATTTACATGTAATTACATGTAATATTGTGTAACATGTACCCCACCCTTTGGGGGTACATTTTTAAAACAATAAACAATGTAGAAGGTGTGTAATATTTTATTTTATAGAAAAACTGAAAAATATTGCTGTTAAATTAATGCTTAAGATGTGATTTGACTAATTTTTCTGATTTATTTTGTTTTAAGCACCGTAGAGGACTTTCATCTTTCAGCTTCCTCAGCCTCGCGAGAGTTGGGTACCTGCTAAGCAGGGGGCATTTTTCTCTATACGAGAAGAAGACGGAGACTCGCTACCCACCCGATATATTTTGTCGGACAGTTTTCTGTACATAGCAGGTAAATTTTCCACTTTTTAACTTTCCAGCCTCTTATTATTTTGTGCATTTTGGGTTTAAAGTCAAAATTATTGAATTCTTTATTTTTGAAAAATTGATCTAAATTCCCCTTTTCTATGCATAAAACTCCATCCTGTAGATTAAGATTGTACTGTATAAGACTGTAAATACTGAACTTTCATTTATTATCAAAAGGATTGATTTTCTCTCATTTAAATTTATTGTAAACAAATATAATAGGGGGCACCTGCTATTTCTCTAAGTGTCTTTCACTGGGGGGTGGTGATACTTTTTTGCACATACTTAAGCAACATGAGGGGTTAGATAAGAATCAATTAGTATATCAGAGTCTCAAATAATTTACTTTTCAAAAGCATAAAAAAAATTTCTGAATTAGTCTTTTAAAGCTTTTCAATTTTGCTCAATTAGCTATATTTTATCAAATTTTGGACCCTTTTTTTAAATTCTGGGTAGAATCCACCCTTATGAAAAAAATGACACAAATGTGATTTATATCATTTTATTGACAAAAAAAAACAAAATCATGCAATTTATAAATGTTTTATTCATTACAGTCACAACTGTATCCAGATCACATCAAAGGAAAGACATTTCTCACTAACTGGAATTCTACTAAATGGAGGGAGGTGTCATTAATTAAGATTGTCACAGCTTCCAAGACACTGAAGTGACAGGCCTAAAATTTTATATATATTCATTGGTAAGTATAAAGTCTTTGAAAATTACAAAATTGACTAATTCTGGGAGAGGTAAATATGTAATATAGGAATAGAGTACCCAAAACCCCGGATGAGCACATGGCGTTGTTTGTGGCACAATGTAGAGTCGAGTACTGAATAGGTGGATTACCTGATTGGCTGAAATGAGGTATGTAATGTTTTTAATTTTAAAGTAAAAATATTAATATTTGAAATAAATGATGGAATGTAGGAATATTACGAGAATATAGAAATACCAGGGGAGATTGTAGGAGTGGGGGTTATTTTTTTTTCAGAGCGATATTTACTGCCGATACCTATAAGTTTTAAAGAACTGCAATTTTGACCTATAAACGCCATGGGACCCAATTTTTTGGGGGTTTTTTTTAAGAGCTTTTAAAGTTTCAAACGATGCCAAGGAATTATCTGAAATTAAATTAGTATAGTAGTGAGAGGACAAAATGTTTGTATAGAGTTCTATGGAAAAAATTGGATCTTTTCCCCAAAAGGTCGTATCCTTCGCTATGAATAGAAATCGGCTGATTTAAAAAGAACGTCCACAAGAACGTTATTGTGTTCTATGGGCCGTGTATAATGTATATACGTTTAAATTGTACCTTCTGTTGTCTATAACATGTTTCTATAATAAATTATTTACTTATTACTATAACAAATATTTGTAGAAGTTGAATAAATAAATATGCATATTTACTATAAAAACAATACCTTGATTAAGGATAATAAAAACTTTTTAATACCATAGTTAACTTATCAATAATAAGTTAAGGTTTTCAACTTAAAAAAATAAACATCGGTCTTAACATTATTTTTGATATAAAGCAATTCAGCAAGCAATCAAGATATGATGCATGAGCAAGCAAAATAAGTTATTTTTTTTTTACAAAAAAATATTTTAAACATTGAATTCCTCTCAGCTTTAATTAAATTGAACGATTATATCAAGATATTCTTTATACAAGTTACTCTAATTCAAAAAATGCAAAACTATCTCAATAAATCAAACCATGATATGTCATACATGTAAATAGAATTGTAAAATCTTCTTTAACATTTCTATGCAAATAAACTGACCTTAAATGTTTTATAGTGGCTTTGCTCGCAGAATGTGTTTTGGGGGGGTGTCTTATCTATTTATATACAAATTGATTTGTATATAGATGATCTACACTATTACATGTAGGATTGGTTTTTTTTTGTGGATGACATGTACACTACATAGATTTACCTGGAAATGTGTCCACAACGAGGGTTGATTAAAGTAATGTCACAGTGGGTGCATGCATTATTATTTTTTCATTGGTACAAATATCGATTTGTTATTGGCCTATCTGGGACAAATGTTACCTTTAAACTGTGAACTCGTAGAGGAAAGATGGCCATGAAAATTTTTGAGAAAAATCAATAAAAGTTGATATCATATAGTATGATATTAATAGCAAGTTTTTTTTTTTCTTTAATTGGAATTATACTATTGGATATGTATACATGGGGTCTCTGCCGAGTTCAGCCAAAGCGATTTCATTTATTTAGCTTCGCTGTTTTTTAATTGATACGTATAAAGTTAGAAAAAAAAGATATATGTGGCTAAAAAATAAGTTGTACAGATGTGAGGGCATTTTGTAAGTGCCTGACTCAGACTGATCATCTACAGTTGCGTAACTTGAGATACAATGTGATTTATTCGCTATGCAAACTAATGATCAATTACTATAATAATTTTATTGATGATTAATAAATTACTGATAGTTACTATTTCGCTATATACACTGCACAATTTACAAATGGTGTCAATGCAGGCAGAATCTCTTTGTTTACAACGATGACGTCAATCATCATAGGAGATTCCCATGTAAACAGACTTCACCTATATATAGATCCCGGTCGACTTGCTTCTGATTCATTCAATATTCGAGAATACACTTCCTTGAGATATTATGGTGTAAATGGTGTTCTTGTGAGGAATAACAATCATCTACGTAAATTTTCCTCCATTGTGCAGGAGATCAACCCACAACATCTTATAGTGCTGTTAGGCGGTAATGACTTGGATGCACCTGGTCCAGTGGAACTTTTTGTGAGAAAGTTTGTTTCATTCTTAATGCAACTTAAACATCATTGTCAGCTTAAATTTGTGACCGCATTGAGTTATTTCCCAATATAGCGTACAAGAGTGGTGTCCGCAGAAATATATAGCCAAAGAGTAAACCATGCCAATGAATGTTTAAGAATCAATTTCTTGGAACAGAAAATAACATTCTAGAAATAACGGGGTTTTTACCAATATTTGAGACCCCATATTAAGAGACAGGGTGCACTTAAACGACCTAGGCAATTGTAAAGTTCTACGTCAGATCATGGGTTGTTTTCTTCATCAACTGACTAATACAGGACCTAATGTTTCACAGTCTTTAAGACAGGGGCTTCATTGCATTGTGTGTTTTGTTATAATACGAGAAAGTATAATGTGTAACATTTCATCCTTATTAAAATGTTATTGCTTTGATAGGAAATGTTTCATTTGTGAAAATTCTTATAGAAAATGTAATAGGTCTATTTAAAGGACGTGTAATTAACTAAAAAAATTGTTTCATTTCAGTTTCTCATAATTATTATTTCCTTCAGATCATATAAATTTGATTTCACAAATTTTCACATAGAAATCGTATTATTTCAATAACATAAATTTTACAATAATAAATCACTGTCCAATCTATATGTTCCAAATGTGCTACAAGAACCATGTAAACCTGAAAAGAATACAAAAACATGTCTTTTGTAAGTTCATCTTAACAATTTCATACCCTACTTCAATCGTTATTTATGTGCAAGATATATTACTGCAACTTTTTCAACCTGAGTAATAATAACTGAGTTGAATCAGGAAGGTTGTGGAGTTTACAGAAACGTAAGATCTAACGGTGTTTTTTGAAGTAATCTTACACGATAGGTAGGAGACAAAATTGACAAATGGATTGTAATGGGGAGGCCACTCTTCTGTGTAAAATTCTTTTTGAATAAAATATGTTATCTGGCCCTTAAGCTGTCCCAATTTGTCTGATGGTATGCGAATTGTCATTTCTTAAGTTTTAATTTCTAACCCCAAAAAGTAAAAATGTTTGTAGGTCTAAGTTTTTTTTCATGTGCTAAGGGGCTGCCCAGCTCATGACAAATGGAACAAAACACCGACATATACATGTATAAGCCTAGCACAATCTTGCCTGCCATCCCTTTCTGCTACCAATAAAACATCTAAAAAATGAACCACGTTGTTGCTTTTGGCCTACTTGTTAAGTATCCATTCTAAAGAGGTAGAAAATTTCTCAAACTTGGAACAGCTTTAATAGAAAATCCAAAGGGCAAGCACTTACCCGCAAATATCATACCCTGAGTTTTAGAACCTAATAATTCATAATCTGTTCTGTGAATCATCAATAACTTAAATTCATTTGTATGACTAATCTAGCAATTTGTGCGTCTGGAGCTAATTTTGCAAGCATGTCTAATGCATCGTCAATTGACGAGCAAGTAACTGTGCAATGCCCCTTACTAATAAAATAATTGACGCTAGACCCTGGGGGTAAGACAAATGATGAATCAATATGTAAGAAATATGACCCCCTTTCTTTTGTACCATGCACACTAGAGACAACCTAAGGTTCGGTAGAGGGGGCTGATTAAATTAACCTGCAGCTCTGCCTCACATGATTTCATTAACGACCAACTGAATAGCTTCATACTGTAACCTAGTCAGTGGCCGCTCGAGGCCCTTCGTAACACAACCTAAAATCATATGTAAAACCCTCCAAAAAGTTCTAACCCCGTGGGGATCCAGGTTAGAATAGGCCCCAGTACCCCTTGCTTGTCGAAAAAGGTAGTAGAGTACATGGAAAAAAATTAAGCTTAACGCATTCCAAAATCAAAACAGAAAATCTTTTTTTCTGTTTTAAGCATTTTGCCCTTAGGTATTGACAAAACTCAACAAATAACACAGATTACAAGATATTTATTGGTGCGAATATCAAAAGTTTAATGAACGAAAACCATCGTTCACATAGCTCGTTTTTACGGAGTAAATTTCCTCCCAAAACTATCACTGAAACAGTTTTCACTACCACATTACAATTTGAAAAAGGCAAAAATCTAGGGGGGAAATTTCCTCTAAAAATGACACTGATAAAGTTAACATACAGAAGTCAATTCTAAAGCGACTATCCTTGATATAACAAGATTTTACGGAGTAAATTTCCTCCCAAAGAATATCACTGATACAGTATTCACTACAACAATTACAATTTAGAAATAGCAAAAATCTACAGATAAATTTCCTTTTAAATTCACATTGGTGCATTGTACATTCAATATTTCAAAGCCAAAGCAACCATCGTTTACATAGCTAGATTTTACGGAGTAAATTTCCTCCCAAAGACTATCACTGAAACAGTTTTCACTACCACATTACAAATTGAAGAAGGAAAAAATCTACAAAGAAATTTCCTCTCAAAAATGACATTGATACAGTGTAATAGACAGCTACATTTTGGGGGAAATTTCCTCCCAAAAAATATCATTGATACATGTACAGTGTTCACTACTAACATTACAGTTTAAAAAACAAAATCTACAGAGAAAATTTCCTCTCAAAATGACAATGATACAGTGTAATAGACAGCTACTTTTTAAAGGGGGAAATTTCCTCCCAAAATATGTCACTGATGCAGTGTTAACTACTAGCATTGAAGTTTGGTAATAACAAAAAATCTACAGAGTAAACTTCCTCTCTAAATTCACATTGGTTCATAGCACATTCAGTATTTTAAAGCCAAAGCAACCATCGTTTACACAGCTAGATTTTACGGAGTAAATTTCCTCCCAAAAACTATCACTGATATAGTGTTCACAACTACATTACAATTTGTAAATAGCAAAAATCTAGAGAGTAAATTTCCTCTCAAAATGACATTCATACAGAACAACAGTAGTCAATTCAGAAGCGACTATCCTTTATATAACAAGATTTTACGGAGTAAATTTCCCCCCAAAGAATATCACTGATACAGTATTCACTACAACAATTACAATTTAGAAATAGCAAAAATCTACAGAGTAAATTTCCTCCAAATTCACATTGGTGCATTGTACATTGTTTTCAAAGCCAAAGCAACCATCCTTTACATAGCAAATTTTTACGGAGAAAATTTAAAAATATCACTATACAGTGTTCACTACTAACATAACAGTTTGGTAATAACAAAAATCTACAGAGAAAATTTCCTTTAAATTTAGTGGTGCATTGTACATTCAGTATTTCAAAGCCAAAGAAACCATGTTTACAACTAGATTTTACGGTAAATTTCCCCCAAAGAATATCACTGATACATTGTTCACCATACATTTCAAAATAAAAAAAAAAACTTACAGAGTAAACTTCCCCCAAAAACCGTCAGTGCATTGTATATTCAGATTCCAAAGCCAAAGAAACCCATGTTTACACAGTAATTTTAGGGAAAATTTCCTCCCAAAGAGAATCACTATATAGTGTTCACAACTACATTTCAATTTAAAATAGAAAAAATCTAGAAGGAATTTACTCTAAAATGACATTCATACAGTAAAATACAGTAGTCAATTAAAAACAAATAGCCTTTATATAACAAAACTTTACAGGGTAAATTTCCCCCCCAAAAATTTCACTATACAGTGTTCACTACTAACATTACAGTTTGGTAATAAAAATAATAAGAGTAAATTTCCTTTTAAATTCACATTGGTGCAATGTACATTCAGTATTTGAAAGCCAAGCAACAATTTTTAAATATTTTTTAATTTTACGGGTAAATTTCCCCCCAAAAGAATATCACTCATACAGTGTTTACTACTACAATTACAATTTGAAATTAGAAAAAATTACAGAGTAAGTGTCCTATAAAATACATTGATACACTGTATATTGGGTCCTTTCGACAGCTTAATTTACGGAGTAAATACCACCCCCCCCCGCAAAGTATAGCACTATACACATGTACAGTCTTCAACATATCTATAAAACGTTAACATTTTCAATTTAAACAAAATCTACAGAAAATTTCCTCTAAAAAATACTTTATGCATTGTACATTCAGTACTGTAGATCACTTAATTTTCGCGACATCTTATTTTCACGAGATAGTCATTGACTCTTGATTAGCGAGACAAACAAAATTTTCGCGAACTGTGGTCATTGCTCTATATGTTCTTAAGGAAAACTATTATACGCAGAATTAAATTTTGCGGTAACTGTCTCGCGTAATTACGCGAAAATAAAGTTCTCGCGAAAAAAAGTATTTACAGTATTTGAAAGCCAAAAACCATCGTTTAAATAGCTTTTTGATTTGACCATGTTTACGGAGAAAGTCCTCCCAAAAAATATCAGTGAAAGAGTGCTACCTACTAACATTTACAGTTTCAAAATAAAAAGTCTACGGGGTAAATTTTTTCTCTTAATTCACATTGGTTCATTGAACATTCAGTATTTCAAAGCCAGAGCAACCATCTTTAATACTAGATTTTACAGTCATTATTTGCAGTAAGAAAATAAACATTATATATAGAAAACAGCAGAACATCAGAGGGTTAATTTCCTTAAAAATAAATTGATACAATATACACTTTTTACAGGGAAAAAAACATACATGTTACATTTATTAAAAAAAAACTTTGGGGGACATTTTGATCTCAATATACTAATGATGTAATACATTATTTTTTAATCTATAAATAAAAACATATAATCCATACAAAGCATACAGTTTTTTTGACTGATTTCAAGCCGTATTCAACGAGCAGAGGGGGTTCAATGTGCATGCAGTAGCATGTTGATTCACAAACAATATTAAAAGTACGTTAAAACTGTATTGTCCAGTCTATATCCGAGAAGGAAAAAGGAGAAGGAGGCAAGTCCCTTTTTGTTTATTGTTGAACAATTTGATTTCAAACACATCTATCACATTTACTTTCTTTGACCAAAAGTCCACTTTAGCTTTCCTTATGGCTTATGCAATTGAACACTTGCTGAATGCTTTTCCCAAAATGTCCAAAAGAAATCGGCCACCATATTCTGAACAAATCCATAGTTGACCTATTGATAAAAATTTTAGACTCGTAAATCATCTCATATAATTGTTTTTAAACTTTCAATTTTTCAAAACCCATGGGCATTTGTTTCTTCAGGATGCCGGATAACATGTTGTGCACAATTTTTGTAAAATCGAAAAAATATTTTTTTCCGTTGGTTTTTGTATGGAAATTTCATTCATCTAAAAAACACGTACATATACCCCCAGTCACACACACATTTAGACAAACTAAGAAAAATAAATTTTTTTTGAATGATGTCAATTTTCTCATATAAAACCAATCATATACTATTGCATTAATAGATTTTGCATTCAGATTAGTTCATACAACATATGCAATTAAAACACTAATTACTACGCCTTGAATTTTAAAAGGGAGTTCAGAGAGATAAATGAAAGCAATATTTTGACCAAGGATGAAATCCTCATGAACTGTAGTTAAGGGTAGAATTCATTTGAAGACACTACCTTAATTACATTTATCGTAACATATACATAATTATATAATTGAAAATATACCTTTATTGTTAATTTTGGTTTGGTTTCAAATTTCTCCATTCATCAAAAACACACTTTTATTCCATTACTTTAAACCATCCTGAAATAATTGGTTCACAAATGGGGGGAGTTAATTGGTTTTCTTTCCCCCGTACGTGTTCTCTGTGTTTAAGTAATAACCAGGGGCAAATGCAAATATCCGATCCCCAATTTAAAACTGCCATAAAAAAATCATTATGTAAAAAAAGGGGAAAGGAAAAATAAACTTTTTTAAACAAAATTAAAAAAATTATGTTTTCAAATTGAAAAAATTGTTTGAAGAAAATTGAATGGTCTGCTTCTCATCATTTCAATTTTTTTTTCCCGCTTATGAATGCTGTTACATTGTTATAACCCTTTGTATTGGATAGAGCGGGGCCCCTTTATAAAATTACCTAAATTAAGCTGTAATTTCAACTTTTTCTCACCATAAAAAATTTAACCCTGTCAAAAAAATTCCAACTATTATTTACAATTTGTGATATTTAAATTATTTGCTGCAATGCATTACAATCTACTTGTCGTAAATTTTTTTTTTTAAAATTTGCCAAAACAGAAATTAAAAAAATCAGGCAATTTTTCCTTTTATGATATATCTAACAACACAATGGATTAAAAAAAAAAAAAAGTTTTTAAAAAAAAATTTTTTTTGCAAAGAACCCCAATATTGAAAATATTTGCTTTCTTTATGCCAGTGTTTTATTATTGTTTTATTATTTAAATTATTGGATTAAATCAAAAATTGTAAAATATAAAAAAATTTTAAATATATTTATTTTATTAGGTTTAATTCCCAAATTGTTATTTCTTTTTTTTAATTTAAATGTTTTTTTTTAACTTTTAACATAAAAAATTTGTATATTTCAAATTTAAAGAATATACAGTAAAAAAAAATTTTAACAAGGGGGAACTTAAAGGGGTTTCTTTTCTTTTCACGGGCTTTATCAATTTTTTCATTAATTGAACCCCCGAGTTTTTTAAATATTCTTTTTAAATATTTAATAATTAAAAAATACAGATCTTAATTTTTTTAAAATTAAAAAAAAAACTTTTTTAAGCAAAACTTTTGAAAAGGTTTTACATGTCTTGTCAAAGGGTTGGGAAAAGTTAAAAAAAAAAAACATTCTATCTTAGTTCAAAATATAGGTCAAAAGTTACTTATTTATTATGTTATGAAAAAAATAATAGTTAAGTACATATGGTTTAATTTCCCCCCATTAATTCCATTGGGGCAATATGTGCTAGATGATTCTTTGGGCAGGAGGTATCACATTGCCCATCCTGCAGAAGTCATGCCATTACTTTCAGTCACTCAATTAAATGAAAAAATACACTTTACTGCCTAGATATCAAGACAACTTATGCTTAAATAAAAGAATGCATTTTTTTTTTTAAATTTTAAAAATGATGTACATATAAATTTGAATTTTTAAGTCCAGAACAAAATTTTATCAGTATTGCTTTTTCCTTATTAATTATTTTATTTTTGTTATATATTTTTAAAAGTTGTTTTTGCATATAGATAGATATCCTTTTTAAAAGGAAACATGCAAAGAAAACCTTAGCATTCTACCCGGAGAGCAACCCAAAAAAAGCCAATTAATTAACGTAAACTTCCCCGAGAAATCTTGGCGAGGCAATTAATGTCTTAATTTAAATTTGGGGTTTTAAAAACAAAATACAAAACTAATTATCAAGAAGCCTTTCCCCCATTTTTTTTGGGGGGGGGGGGGGGGGGGTTCAATCAAATCAAATACTAAAAAACTAAATTAAAAAAAAGAAAGTTATAATAATTATTAATTGTAGTAAACTAAATCGTTAGTAGAAATAAGCTGTCTTTTTTTTTTATTTACGTATTTCCATATAATTTTATTTCCCATAGTAAAATTAATTGGGGTACGATGAACTTGGTAATTCTGGAAGTACTGCGCGTCAATTTAAAGGGGGACAAATTCCCCGGAAGTCGGCATCATTTCCTGATTAAACAAGAGGAGGGGGGAAACAAATGGGTAGAGGTATCACACCGGTAATTGACCAATCAAAATGAACTTAGTCAAAAAAGGTCCATCATATCAAATTGATTTTCCTTTCTTTTGAGACGTTTTTCTATTCTCTTCCAAGCCATTTTTAAATTTTTGGTACCTGTGTCTAGTAAATTTTATGTACTTTATGAACAAAAAAAGGGTTTTTTAAAACCTTTTTTTCCGGGCAGGGGAGGCTACTACCTGTGACATGGAGTGTTTATAAACACATTAAAAAACGCGTGGATTTGAGGTAGCCCTGTTTGCAAATGGAAAAAGAAAATCCGTGTAGGTACCGTTTTGTGTGTGAGGATGTGTCAGCTAGTGTGACAGGTAATGTTTAACATCTCCTGCTAAATATTTTTTTCAAGTAATCAATTACCTGATTCTTTTATTTACGATCTTTTTGTGAAAACATTTACCGTTGTGATACCTAGACACAACCTGATTGGCTATGTTAATATTTTCATTTTAATGTAAAAATATCACTGATAGATATAAATGGAGGAATGTATCAAGTTTATTTTTCTTTAATCAAAAAAGCTGAAATCCTAGGATCCACCCTCCTGAAATCGAAATCTGCTGCCGTAAATGTCTTGCCAGCGTTTGGGGAATATGGGTGATATGCATCAATTACACTTTTATTGACTTCATGGTGCGCGTCAATCGGACAAGATTTCTTTGCATTAAATGTTAACTGTTCATATTTTTGTTACATCCTGAAAAATAAACATTTTCAATAATGTATTAATTAATATACTGTCACATGAAATAATTATACATGCATATGCGATACATGTAGCAGTAGAGTATATGTAAAACATGTAAATAGTAAAATGGAATAAACCTCAATGGATTTACATTATTGACAATTTCTCAGAGGTCAGCTTGCGCTTTCAGGTTCGATAGATAATATATCTAGATGCTTACAAAATTTAAGAATAACAGTCTTAGTAATTAAGATCAGATGTATAACACCCAATACACCATTATCGAATACAAGTCGTAAATAATAAATTACAGTTAGGAATAGAAAATACAGGCATATAAAAAGGAAAGCGATATATATTTTTTTTATTTTAAATGATTTACATTATTTGAGTTTTTAAAATTAAAAATTCAAAACAAGTTTTATCAGTATTGCTTTTGCGTTAGCTTTTTCTAAAGTCTATTTTTCTCTTTTTTGACCTCATGGTGTTAGTGTCGATAGATCAACTAAAATGAATAAAAGTCCATGATTTTTATCACATCTTTGAAACCTCAATCTCGGTTACTGCTGCATGAGAAAATAATGTTTATGCAATTGCAGCAGAGTACTGAGTATATGTTACATATCAACAAAATGTAAACAGGTCACCTTATTTTGTGGGCTTAGATTTTGATGGTGAAAAAATGTGAACTTACAGCTTGATTTAGGTCAGAATATTATGACATAGCCGCAGCTCTATCCAATACAAGGGGTTGATTACAAGTGTAACAGCGGGGGTTTACCCCCGGAAAAGAAAATGATGAAATGATAAAAACAGACCATCTCAATTTTCTTCACAACAACCTATTGACGCTAATTCATTTTTATTTGAAAACAATGAATTTGTTTTTAAGTTCTGTGTAAAAACAGTTTATTTTTCCGTTTCCCGTTATTTACCCCACATGATGATTTGTGTGAAAGGCAGTTTTGAAATTGGCGGATGGAATTTTTCATTGTGCCCAGTGGCTTATCCACTTCAAAGTCGCAAGAACACAAGAAATTAAAAAAGAAAAAAGTTAATGCCCCTAAAAGTGATCGCAATTATTTCAGGAGTGGTTTAAGTGACGACTGGATGTAAAATATGTTTTTTATGAAAGGAGAAATAACGAAACAAAGACCAAACATTGAATAAAAAAGGTAAATTTTCAATTAAAAAATGTTACGATAAGTGTAATTAAAAGGAGGTCTCGCATATGAATTCTATCCCTATCTACAGTTCTAGGATTTTGATCCTTGATAAGGGGGTTGCTCTCTTTATTGTGTGAAAATAAAAACTTTAGCGATCATTTTATATGTAGTAAAACTACCTGCATGTACATCATCTTTGTAAATCATTTATCTCTCTAAACTCCCCTTTTGGCGTTAGTAATTAGTGTTTTAATTGCAAATGTACTGTCTAAACTAGTCTGAATTCAAAATGGTGTTTAATGCAGAAGTATATGATCTGAATTTATATGAGAAAATTGACATCATCCTCAAATAAAATTTATCTTGTCTCAGTTTGTCTAAATGTGTGTGTAGACTGGGGGTATATATACGTGTTCTTTAGATGAATGAAATTTTCATACAAAAAAACGGAAAGACTATTTTTCGATTTTACAAAAATTGTGCAAGCCCACTGCTCACTGTGGTGGGAACATGTAATCCGACATGCCTGAAGAAATAAATGCCCATGGGTTTTGAAAAATTGAAAGTTTAAAAATAATTATTTGAGATGATTTACGAGTCTAAAAATTTTATCAATAGGTCAACTATGGATTTGTTCAAAATATGGCGGCCAGATTTCCTTTGGACATGTTGGAAATGCATTCAGCTAGTGTTCAATGGCATCAGCCATAAGGAAAGCATAGAAGTCGAGCTTCGGTCAAAGAAAGTAAATGTGATGGATGTGTTTGAAATCAAATTGTTTGACAATAATCAAGAGAGGGACTTGCCTCCTTCTCCATTTTTTTCCTTCTCGGATATAGACTGGACAATACAATTTTCAACGTACTTTGAGATATTGTTTGTGACGTCAAAATGCTCTGCATGCGCATTGAACCCCCTCCGCTCGTTGAATACGGCTTGAAATCAGTCAAAAAAACTGTATCTTTGTATAGATTATATGTTGCTTATTTATAGATTAAATAATAATGTATTACATCATTAGTATATTGAGATCAAAATGTCCCTCCCTTTTTTTAAAAAGATGTAACATGTATGTTTTTTTTCCCCGTAAAAAGTGTATATTGTATCAATTTATTTTTAGAGGAAATTAACCCTCTGATGTTTCTGTTTTTTATATATAATGTTATTTTCTTACTGCGAATAATGACTGTAAAATCTAGTATGTTAATATGGTTCTTGGCTTTGAAATCTGAATGTTCAATGAACCAATGTGAATTTAAGAGGGAAATTTTCCCTGTAGATTTTTTTTATGTTCAAACTGTAAATGTTAGTGGTAAACTTATCACTGATATTCTTTGGGGGGGAAATTTATTCCGTAAACATGGTAAAATCAAATAGGTTGGTTTCAAATACTGAATGTACAATGCACCAATGTCATTTTTGAGAGGAAATTTACTCTGTAGATTTTGTTAACTTGAAAATGTTAACGTTTAATAGATATATTGAAAACTGTACATGTGTATCAGTGCTATACTTGGGGGGGGGGGGGTTTTCTTAAAGTTAATTTAAAAACCCAAAATTATTATCAATGTCATTTTTATAGGCACTTTCCTTTTTCTATTTAAATTTTTTTTTATAGAAAATGATGAGTGAATTTTTTGGGGGAAATTTTCTCCGAAAATTACAAGCTATGTAAACTATGGTTGCCTTGGTTTCAATGAAACATTGCACCAATGGAATTTAGAGAGGAAATTTACTCTTGTTATTTTTATTACCAAACTGTAATGTTTGTAGTGAACACTGTATCAGTGAAATTCTTTGGGAGGAAATTTTCCCTGTAAAGTTTTGTTATATAAAGGCTATGTGCTTTTGAATTGACTACTGTATGTTAAGTGTATGAATGTCATTTTGAGAGGAAATTTACTCTCTAGATTTTTGCTATTTTCATATTGTAATGTAGTTGTGAAAACTATATCAGTGAGAGTCTTTGGGGGGGAAAAATTTTCTCCGTAAAATCGAGCTGTGTAAACGATGGTTGCTTTGGCTTTGAAATACTGAATGACAATGCACCGAGTGCATTTTGAGAGGAAATTTACTTGTAGAGTTTGTTTTTTCTATTTCGAAATTTGGGTGAACACCGTATCAGTGATATTCTTTGGGAGGAAATTTATCCAAAATCTAGCTATGTAAACTATGGTTTCTTTTGCTTTGAAATCTGAATGTGCAATTAACCAATGTGAATTTAAGAGGAAATTTTCCCGTAGATTTTTGCTATTTTCAAATTGTATTTGTAGTGGTGAACACCGTATCAGTGATATTCTTTGGGGGGAAATTTACTGAAATTACTGTGTAAACGATGATTGCTTTGGCTTTGAAATACTGAATGTGCAATTAACCAATGTAATTTAGAGAGGAAATTTACCCCGGGTTTTTGCTATTTTCAAATTGTATTTGTAGTAGCGAACACTGTATCAGTGATATTCTTTTGGGGGGAAATTTACTCCGTAAAATCTAGCTATGTAAACATGGTTGCTTTGGCTTTTAAATACTGAATGTACAATGCACCAATGTGAATTTAGAGAGGAAATTTACTCTGTAGATTTTGTGCTATTTTCAAATTGTAATTGTTGTAGTGAATACTGTATCAGTGATATTCTTTGGGAGGAAATTTACTCCGTAAAATCTTGTTATATCAAGGATAGTCGCAATTGAATTGACTACTGTATGTTAACTGTATCAGTGTCATTTTTGAGAGGAAATTTACCCCGTAGATTTTTGCCTTATTCAAATTGTAATGTGGTTGTGAAAACTGTTTCAGTGATAGTTTTTGGGAGGAAATTTACTCCGTAAAAACGAGCTATGTAAACGATAGTTTGCGTTTTTTAAACTTTTGATATTCACCAATAAATATCTTGTAAACTGTGTTATTTGTTGAGTTTTGTCAATACCTAAGGGGAAAAAGCTTAAAACGGAAAAAAAAATTTTCTGTTTTGATTTTGGAATGCGTTGCTAGAAACACGTCTAACCTTGTTGAAAGTTTGCAAAAACTTGAATTTTTTGCGAGACGTTACAGGTTTTGGTGCTTTATGACTAATAATTAACCCCAAAACCCTGATAACAGGATGGCACTAATAAAGTCCAGGACCAGAATATACCTTCAAAAGCCGCAGTAATAATAAGCTTAATGGCACTTTGGTAAACGGATTTAACCTTGAGTGGTTCAATCTTATTACATTAATTACCAAACTGATCGAAAGTACCATATAATGTCATTACACAATTTAAATATATATATCTCAATTTTTTTTTACAAAACTTTTGATCTACATGTAACTTCCGATTTAAAATAAATTTTTAAACCATTAAACTTTTGGTTTAATAAATTACAAATTCTATATTTCAAAGCATAGAAGACTTTCTATCTCTATTTTTTTTCTCTTCCCTTTCTATGCATATTCTTACTGTAGAAATTTTGAAACATTACGTTTAAAAAACATTTTATTGAAAAAAAAAAAAAATGTTCACATGGAAACAAATAGCTATAAAAAAAAGGGTTTTGCACAAACATCAACTGAATGCTACTTTTGTCAACAGAATCAAAATGTAAATGATAATTTTTATTTCAACTTCTGAGATATTTTCACTGTAATCTACTTGTGCATTTGTGTATGATCAAGCTCTCCAAAGCTAGCCACCATCAATGACTTTTATCATGAGATATATTGCAACATGTTGGCCGAAAGCAAATTCCAATAAATCAGGTATATAACAGAATGCACATGTGCGATATGATCATATCTAGTACATAACAATATTGGCATAAGTAAAATAACATTTTTTTAAAAAGTCGATTTGTGACAAATGTCGTAAACCAAATTAAAAAAAAGTCCTTGAAATCAATTAATATTCATCATCATAATCCATATTAAATAATAAACTTCAGATGCGAATACATTGTTTGGTCAGTTTTATTAGTTATTACGTTTTCTTTTTAAGCATAAACGAATCTCTGTAACAATCTTCACCAAGTATATGTTAGAATTAGTCATTTTGAGTCTAAAGAAAGAATTACACGTATTTTATTATAAGTTGGAAAGAAAGGTTTTTACTTTGAATGGATTTTAGATACAAAATGCTGATTATTTTTATGTTTTTTTCAGCTACTGTGGAGACATATTATTCTACTGGAGGATTTAGTTGTTCACCCTTACCAATGAAATATATGGAGATGCCAAAAAACATTCAAACTAGAAGTCAACTAAAAATTACAAAAAATAGCAGGGCAAATACGGACCTCCGAATCATATGCTTTAGAGGTGGGGTCAGAGCAATGCTGGAATGAGCATCCCCTGCCAACAGGTCATATCCGCCTTGTCATGATCGAGGGAAATTGAAAAATCCTTCTGCAATTCATTTTGTGAATAAAAGACAAACAATAAATATAGAAAATTAAGTTAGCATTTGATTTCTGATGAGTATTATCTGCGGACAAGGTCATTTTATCAATCATAGAACTTACAAAATTATGATTTAAACTGGATTGCTGTCATTTCTGTTTCAACAATCTGTTTTATTAACATACGGAGCATTGTTAAGGGTTTAAAAAGGGGGGCGGGCCTAATTTATACGGGGAAAAACTTACTTGACGTCACACAAAGAATGACTTTCATGTATTTCTCATAATTTGCAACTTTTAACTATTTTAGCATAATAAGCAACAATAAAACTTATCAATGTATTTTAAAAACTTGCTCGTTAAATTCCATGTACGGTTTTCAACAAATCACTATGCGATGAACTTGTAAACATGGCGTCATATTGGTAAAAATGACGTATTTCTTGTGCTGTGAGAGGCAGATTGAGGAATTTTTTAACAATAAAAAATGCTTTTTATTATTAAATGGAAAATTTTTCACAGATTTCGAATAGTAGATAAATACCAATGTATATCATTTGTTTAGTGCAATTATTAATTAACTACCAAGAGAAGGTGTTTTAATAATTATTTCGTTTTATTATGTACAGGTTACGTATATTTTACATCAAGATGCCTCATAAAATCGTACTTTTGCAAGGGCATACACTGCATAATCTATACTATTTTTTTGAACATGGATAAAGGATACTTTCCTTAACTTGAAAAGTGCTGTTGCTTTCTTTAAATCGAAGGCGTGATTTGATAAGTACAAAATATTTGGTAAAAGTCAAAATATTTGACATTGGCTAATTTATCTGAAAATTTAATTATCCAAAACGCGAATTTATTTAAAAAAGCACCTTTCAGAAACTATAAAGTATGTAGAAACAATTACAGTAATAGCTTGAAATTTTAATTTCCACTTGGGTATGCCCTTGCAATATTGAAATTTGTTAATGACCTACATTCAGTACACAAACTATGCATTCATCACGTGATTGTCCATCGATGGGACTGAACTTCAAACAGTACAGAGTGGTTTATACTATGCTATTTCCAAAGTATTAAAGTTCTGTGATAATAAAACAGCTTAATTAAAATAAATTAATTTTAAAAAATACCCCTTTTTTGCACGTCTATTTTCCATTGATTTCTCAGTAGGCATTAACAGTGCTGCGTACATGGTTAAGCTAACTGTTTATAGTGGAGATGTGCTTATGTATTAAATCAACTTAGAGATATAAAACATGCATTCATAGATATTTTTACACAAACAAGCAACGGCCACGGAATATTAAGTCTCCATGTGAAAAATATTCTGAAAGAAGCTATTGCCATAAATCAATATTCATATTCCAGAGTTCCATGTACGTATATAACATCATCTAATAAATAATGTAAGTATGGTTATTTGATATTAATAAAAGCGTACGTTTCATATCATGAAAAGATGTTGTCTAATGACATTGCAATGTTCAACATTGATAAATTCAAATGATTAATGTACATATTTCGGACTATAAAATTGCTTTATATGAATATAAATGTATTTTCTGAAACTAAACAAAATGAGATATTTGATATACATTGTTTTGCTTACAATAACCAGATTCCAAAACCACAAAAAAGTAAACCAGAAGTCACACTTTTATTCATGTAAAACATGACATACATGTATAAGAAACTACTGTTAGTGAAAAGATTCTTGAATCATTGATTGAGCAGAAGCGTTAAATTTTTTTAGACAATACAATTTAATGATAAAGCAGATAAAACTGTCCTAGGGCTTTAAAAAGATGACTGTCAATCCAAATCCAAAAAATTGTACACAACATCATGAAAAGTACTTCATCTCATTCTTTTACATACTGCCACGCTGTGTAATAAACATAAAACTTTAAATTTTGCCATCGGGAGGAGTTTTCACAGAAAAAAAATAAAATGTATTCTCCTAAGGTACTCCGATCTCAGGTTCTGAAAACCAAGCATTGACTAACTTAAAAGCTTACAAAATTTCTCTGAAATTTTAAAAAGTATCTCGTTTTTACCCATAAAAATTCTTCAAACTTTATCTTTCAAGTTAATCATATTATATAGGGGAAATTAGTAAATCTCCAATATATTTTAAGGAATTGCAAATAAAAACACATGCTATGCAAATTTGATCAATTAAAACATTTTAGAAATAAAAATCATGGGTATCCAGGTTTTTGAAGAAATTTCATATTTTTTATTCATATAATGTACTTTAATTTTTTTATCTACCGGTCCATATTTTACCATGCAAAGTGTATGATGATTATCCCGTCATTGAAAAGCTTCATAAATCACTTCTAATTCCATATCATGTTAATAAACATTGTTATCTAATTTTAGATTAAAATGAACATCTAATTCTTGATATATGTAATTTCAAAATGCTTTAACGGGTAAAAATTTCCACTTTTAATTAATCCCTTTTCCAAAAACTTCAAAGAACCTTAAAGCACATTGCGAAGTATATTCTTGCAAGAAAAGATTTAATATTCAGGCTTCATTTGTGATTATTTAATTAGATTTTAAATTTAAGAATTCCCCTTTCCCCGATGGGTTTTCCCCTTAATTTAAGAGATTTATATACCTGTATAGAGAACAAAATAATGTTGCTCAGTATGCAACAGTTCAACAGATTTGATATTTACATTGAATAAAAAAATGGGTTTTTGTGATAAATAATTTTTGTCTTCTAGCTAAATTAATTTAAAATTTACATTATATAACAAACTGATCGAAATTACCAGATACCAATGTCATTTATGGGAAAGAAATACAAAAAGAACTGTAGTAAATCTCAAATGCTATGAAACATTACACATTCAGAGCAGAGCAACAGAGAAAACAGAAAATCTGACGTTTGAATAATAGCGTAAAAATTTTGTGCAAAAAAAAAAGTCAGCATTTAACTTAATGAAAGTATGTATTTGCTGACGTAACTGTAAGGATACGGACACGAGTGTAGTACATTTTAGCTGCAATAATGTAGCCCTCTACAATTTTTTCTTATCTGATATTTTCTGGAGAGGGCTACAATTTCACAGCATCTCCGTAATGGTGCAAAAATATTTTTTTTTAATACGGGTATAACTGCAGGCCAAACAATTCTTTTTTTCATTCAACTTACTTCTAAAAGACAAAATTTTATTCACTGTCGACATCATAGCTCGTTAAACGCGAAAACATGTAAAGTAAATCTGTGTGATTTCTTCTTTTTTTTTTGCCAGCCATGACAGTTAAAACGTGACGTAGTGAGACTTGCGCTTGAAATTTCCAATTACCCAATAAAGCAAATGTAGATGTTTATAAATAATAGTGATTAATAGTAACACTAAACATCAATAAATAAAATCATTCCATGTGTCATTTTTTCGTAAACAACGATATTTAGGCCTAAAATAAGGTAATTCCAAAGAAATCCGCTCCCTATAGATCCTTAATCTCATTGGCTATCCCAAATTTATGTGACGTAGTTTATATTGGGTTTAGACCCCCCATTTTTTTGTATAATCTATCAGGTTATGTAGTTTTATATATCATATTGTAAATCCGGAATGTGGGGTATTTTGGGGTTATTTATAACTACTGAAACCCGCCAAATAAACATAACGTGTTTCACCTCTCCTGTTCTTTATAGGTAAAAACTCAAATTTATACATGTTAACATGTTTATAACTGTTTTCTTGATATATAATATGTTTGATACAAAACAT
>NW_026930821.1:0-44235 GCF_032062105.1 Saccostrea cuccullata
TATGTATAAAAAATATTTATGGGAAAGAAAAATGCACAAATTATGTAGTTTTTCTCTTATAACCGGAAGTTGTCATTTTAGTTTTCGGTGGGACTGATGTATTTCAAAAATACAAATAAGATATTATATTGTGATGCAAAAAATGTTTCATGCAAGAAAAATTAAAAATTTTGATTTCTGGATCACTTCCTGTGACGACCGGAAGTGACGGCGGACGATTTTATCCCAGCTGAATTTGCCTACTTATCAAGATCTACCACATATGTAAGTTTGGTGCCTTAATCTCTTATCGTTTACGAGATCTAGCTATGATAACTTCTCAATTTGAGGACAGAAAATCACGCGACCGGAAGTGAATTTTACAAAGATATTTGACGTTACTGTAGACATCTGCAGTCTGAATAACATATCCAAAAATCATTTCAAATACATTACGTATAAAAAATATTTATGGGAGAGAAAAATACTGAAAATATGCAGTTTTTCTCTTATAACCGGAAGTTGTCGATTTTGTTTCCGGTGGGACTGATATATTTCGAAACTACAAACAAGATGCTATAATGTGATGCAAAAAAGTTTCAAAAAAGAAAAAGTTGAAATTTTCGATTTTTTTACCACTTCCTGTGACGACCGGAAGTGACGGAGGACGGACTTAAACATATTGCACAAATCTACTAGTCATGATCTATTATTCCTGAAAGTTTTATGTCTTAATCTGTTACCGTTCCTGAGAAATCTTCCGGACATGATCTCTTTTGTAAAAACGGAAATCGGACATATTTGACGAACGGAAGTGAATTTTGAAACACTGAAAACTACATTTGGAAGATATTTTTACTATCTATCATCCCTGAAAATTTCACGAGAATCCATCCAGTCATCTCTGAGAAATCGTCAAAAAAGGAAAAGGGAAAATAAAATAATAATAATAACTAGAGCAAAGCTCGTTGCAAAGCAACGAGTAGGTCTTCCGTCATGTTTGACCGGAAGTGGCTTTCATTTTTAACAGAAATGAGAAATAACGTACAAAAGGCTTGATTCCTCTAAATCCATGCTAATTATTGCAAAAATAAGCCATTTTCTGTTACTTCCGGTTTGACCGGAAGTGACGACAACGGACGGAAAATTAATTATAAAGCTCCCAGAGACATATGTTACCAGAAAACTTGTCAAGAACGGCAAAAATACGCGTTTTCCGACTACTTCCGGTTTGACCGGAAGTGACGACGCCGGACGTATTTTGACGACTTTAATAGATTAAGCTTGACATTCTGAACAATTTTGCTTCTTTGACGTATCACAAATTCTCAATACTTTTTGAAATATAAAGGATAACCTTTCGGTCCCTCTAGGCCCTTAATTTTAGGGGCCAGCCCTTTTTTCGAGATATCGTTTGAAAGATCTTGAAATTTTACACCTTTTTTGTTCTACATGCTTTAACAAAATATTTCTAGGTAAAAAGTTATCGTTGAAAAAGTGCTTAAAATTTTGAAATTCTTGATAGGACTATTTTCGGGCCATAGCGTGCGTTGGCGCTTCATACTTCCGGTAGTTGTGATATACTTAGTGCACTTCTACAAAAGTTGCTCTAGCATCACTGAAAATTTCAAGCTTCTGTGTTAAGCGCTTTTTGAGAAAACTGCCGGACAAAGTGACCCTCTAAAAATCAATTAATCGCAGAAAACTCCGAACCGGAAGTGACGTCATCAAAATAAAAAAATATATATCTAGATTTTTTAATGTTCTATCAGACCTGAAAGTTTCATGAAAATCGATCGAGCCGTTCTCGAGAAATCGCGCGTACAAAATCGGTAAGAAAAAAAAAACAATAATAACTAGAGCAAAGCTCGTTGCAAAGCAACGAGTGGGTCTTCCTTCCTAGTGATAAGCAAAAGATTAAATGTTTCTGTCTAGATTGTCAACTTTGCTAATATTCTCTTTTTCGATTTGTCTCAGAAACCCTTACTTGAATTCTTTAATTTGGTGTGAGCATGAGGTCTAAAGGGTACTCTCTCTAACAGCATTCTTGAAATCGTATCCACAACAGTTTAACTTCCAATATTATGACTTTTGATATCGGATATATCATGTTTGTTGCAATTATGTTTGTGAAACGTGTCATACTACAGAAACATAAGTGTTTTGCTACATTACCATCTTAAAAATGGCTTTAAAATCATTTATTATACAATATAACTAGGTAAATAAAATAAACAAATTATATAATAATTCAAAAAATCCAAATGTATTTACAATAATGATGAACAATCTTCATTAGTTGCAATCAGTAAGTAGAACAATACTTTTATAATAAACGCACAGAAATGTGTTGTGTATGTTTCGAATTTGCAGCTTTCCACTAGCAACTGGTGGTACCTCAATAGGAGTGTAAAATTCTCTGAAAGGTATATTGTAAACATATTACATATGGCTGTGTATTCTTTTTAAGCGGCTTTGGCGGAATGCAGCAATCACTAAATCGAGTACAAAGCTAAAAGTCTTGTACATAAACATAAATAAGAATATCTATGCTAACTTATTCAAAAGTCAATTTCCACCAAATATTGTACAAGCTAAATATAATACATTTACAGCATTAAAGAAACAAATCTCTTTGAAGGTATTGCCCTGCATAAGAACAATTTGAATCCCCTACACTAAGGATGCTCTGTGCCAAGTTTCACTTTGGTTCTGGAAAATGATATTGTGAAATTTTAGACAATGATGATAATGGATAAAATTATGTTTTTAAACAAGAGGCCCATGGGCCACATCGCTCACCTGAGAAGCTTTGACCATTCTGTTCTTTACCAGATTTCCCCCTTGTTATACATAATGCATCCCCATCCTACCCCACTGATCATAATTTAAACATTTTGAAATCTACACTACCCCATGATCCTTCCATGGTACATCTGTTTCAGCTTTTTTGGCCCAGTGGTTCCCGAGAAGAAAATTTTCAAAGATTTTTCCTATATATTTCTATATGAAAACTTTGATTCCCTATAATGGCCCCACCCTTTCCCCAGGGGTCATGATTTCTACAATTTAGAATTTACACTACCCCAGAATGCTTCCACATGAGCTTCACTTTTTCTGGCCCAGTGGTTCTTGAGAAGAAGATTTTCAAAGATTTTTCCTATATATTTCTATATAAAACTTTGATTCCCTATTGTTGCCCCGCCCTTCCCCTGGGGGTCATTATTTTAACAATTTAGAATCTACATTATACTAGGATGCTTCCACATAAGTTTCAGCTTTTCTGGCCCAGTGGTTCTTGAGAAGAAGATTTTCAAAGATTTTTCCTATATATTTCTATATAAAACTTTGATTCCCCATTGTGGCCCCGCCCTTCCCCCGGGGGTCATGATTTGAACAATTTAGAATCTACACTACCCCAGGATGCTTCCAATTAAGTTTCAGCTTTACTGGCCCAGTGGTTCTTAAGAAGAAGATTTTCAAAGATTTTTCCTATATATTTCTATATAAAACTTTGATTCCCCATTGTGGCCCCGCCCTTCCCCCGGGGGTCATGATTTGAACAATTTAGAATCTACACTACCCCAGGATGCTTCCACATAAGTTTCAGCTTTTCTGGTCCAGTGGTTCTTGAGAAGAAGATTTTCAAAGATTTTTCCTATATATTTCTATGTAAAACTTTGATTCCCCATTGTGGCCCCGCCCTTCCCCCGGGGGTCATGATTTGAACAATTTAGAATCTACACTACCCCAGGATGCTTCCACATAAGTTTCAGCTTTTCTGGCCCAGTGGTTCTTGAGAAGAAGATTTTCAAAGATTTTTCCTATATATTTCTATATAAAACTTTGATTCCCCATTGTGGCCCCGCCCTTCCCCCGGGGGTCATGATTTGAACAATTTAGAATCTACACTACCCCAGGATGCTTCTACATAAGTTTCAGCTTTACTGGCCCAGTGGTTCTTGAGAAGAAGATTTTTTAATGACCCAACCCTATTTTTGTCTTTTCTTGATTATCTCCCCTTGCGAGGGGATATGTCCCTTCATTTTAAGAATTCAAATTCCCCTTTACCCAAGGATGCTTTGTACCAAGTTTGGTCAAGATTGGCCCAGTGGTTCTTGAGAAGAAGTCGAAAATGTGAAAAGTTTACAGACGGACAGACGGACGGACGACGGACAAAATGTGATCAGAAAAGCTCACTTGAGCCTTCGGCTCAGGTGAGCTAAAAAGTTACTGGTTCCTTTAGCTCAGATGGGCTAATAAGTATGCAATAGGCACAGTTTTGCAGTTGACATTGAAATGCGACTGGACATCTCTTCAATCTTGTTTTAGAAAACTACATGTACATGCCCTATGTACTGAATTCCTTGGAATCATACACATGTTTATGCCTTTAATTAGTTGTATGTGCCAAAATAACAATTTTTTTTACATTATACTGTAAAAAATACACATACATGTATTACAAGATCTTCTATTCCTGCTGAAGACACTGAGGATCTATCTTAATCATTAGAATAAGTAAGTCTAAACTTTGAAAGGGAAGACCTAAATAAAGAGGTCAACATGCTACACAAACAAAATATTATTATATTTAAAAATAACATTTATTCCAATGTAATTACTGGTACATGTATTTCTGTTACAAAAACTATTTCACTTGAAAAACTGAGAGCAATTGATATGTTCATATTTGTGGATTTATGTTGTCAAATCAAAATTTAAAAATGATACACAGTGTGTTTAAAAATTGTCTTCACAAACCAAAACTTGACTTATTTTCACTATGCTGTTTATTCCATGTCACATCCAAACAGATGATCTTCTGGCAAATCATGGTCATGCTTGGTATCAAAATTCAGTCTTCAGATGAGTCACACCTATCCAAAAGAAATTGAAATTTTTTAATCTATAATTCTTTTACTAATAAAAAGTGCAATTCATGAGATTATAAATTAGATTATCAAATTGAGAGATAAGATATTGTCACATTTTCTGTCTATAATTTGTAAATTTTAATGTACTCTTTCATCAATTAAAAGAAGTTTACACCAATCAAGGCAGTCATTTATGCTATTCCCTAATAAGACAACATACAAGTGCAAAGTAATCATGCACTAGTGGGTTTAGGATAATGTGCTAGAGTATTTATGACAACATACTAGCATGAGGTGACAATGTGCTAGCATGTACGTCAGTGATAATATGCCAGCACACTGAATCCAACATGCAGTGAAGCTAACACTCAATAGATTGTTTAAAGTTGTGTTTGCATGATATTTTGTTTTGTGTTAACACAGCAGCGTGTTGTTTAAAGCTGCATTGGAGTGGCAGTCTGTTGAAATTAACATGCTAACACACTGCAACTTCACATCATTGGAACACCATAATTTTAAAACTGACAAACCAATATCTTATGATTACTAACTAGGTAATTGCAACTGTAAATGCTGATTTCATGGTGACAATAATACCGGTAATTCACTGTATATCTGAGAACTGATCAATTATAATAAGGCGTGTCCAGATAGGGCCACTTGCTAAAGCTCAATAGCACTTTCATAAAAGCGTGCCATCTTACCGACACAAAAGACGCCATTAGGCTATCACACAGCTCGCCATCACAACACTGAAAAACACTTTCGCTCTAACACAAGTTCGCACCACACGCTGTCACACTAACACACAACACACTGTCACGCTAATACAATTTCACACAACAAAATATCAGGCTAACACGAGTTCACACAACACACTTTCATGCTAACACGAATTCACAAACACGCTGTCTCGCTAACACAAGTTCACACAACACGCTGTCTCGCTAACACAAGTTTTACACAACACGCAGTCTCGCTAATACGAGTTCATACAACACACTGTCTAGCTAACACAAGTACACACAACACACTGTCACGCTTAGATGAATTCACACAACACACTGTCACAATAACATGAGTTTACACAACACGCAGTCTCACTAACACGCGTTTACACAATACACTGTCACGCTAACACGAGTTTACACAATACACTGTCACGCTAACACAAAGTCACAAAACAGGCTGTCTCACTATTCACTAACACAAGTTCGCACCAAATGCTGTTGCGATAACACACTGTCAACCTTATACCATTTCACACAACACACTGTCAGGCTAACACGAGTTCACACAACACACTGTCACGCTAACACGAATTCTCAAAACAGGCTGTCTCACTATTCACTAACACAAGTTCGCACCAAACGCTGTTGCGATAACACACTGTCATCCTAATACCATTTCACACAACACACTGTCATCCTAATACCATTTCACACAACAAACTGTCAGGCTAACACAAGTTCACACAACACTGTCACGCTAACACAAATTCAAAAAACATGCAATATCGCTAACACGAGTTCACATAACACGCAGTCTGGCTAACACGGGTTCACACAATATGCAATCTTGCTAACACGAGTTCACACAACACACTATCTCTCTAACACCAGTTCACACGACAAATTTTCAGGATAACAAGTTCACACAACACACTGTCACGCTAACACGAATTCACACAACATGCTGTCTCGTTAATAAGAATACACACGCTAACATGAGTTTACACAACACGCAGTCTCGCTAACACGAGTTTACACAACACGCAGTCTCACTAACACCAGTTTACACAACATGAAGTCTCACTAATACGAGTTCAATCAACACTCTGTCTAGCTAACACGAGTTTACACAACACACTGTCACACTTACACTTTATACACGATTTTACACAACACGCTGTCCCGCTAACATGAGTTTACGCAACACATTGTCAAGCTAACAAGAATGCACACAACCCACTGTCAGGCTAACACAATTAAGTTCACAAAACACACTGCCTTGCTAACACAAATTCATACAACACACTGTCTCGCTAACACAAGTTCACACAACACACTCACATTGCTGAGTTTAAAGTAAAGGTCTACCCTAATTTGAAGAGGTTTAAAACTAACATATCTCTATATTAGTAAAAAGCTTCAAATTTAAGACAAAAACATTTATGCAGTAATGTTCCTTAACATGCATCTGGCATATAAAATGAATGAGACCTTAAAAACCTCACAGTACATGTTCACTTAGCTAATTAAAGGTCTAAATTGATGCTATTCAACAATATATATCAACATCTCTAAGTATGTGAATGAGTGAAATTCTCAAATAAATATTATAAATCAAAGTATCAATAAGAAGCTGAACCTTACGTCGCAGGTTCCAATCCCATTGCTAAATGCTTTAGACAGGTTACTCCTATGAGACTGCATAAACCAAGATTCTGTGTCACGGTAGGTGTTAGCACAAAATGGATCTCATACTTCTTAAAGGCAATAAGTGCTGAGTACAAGTCTATATTTGCAGCTAATACCATCCCAAGTGGTGGCACCATGAAATGACTGAAAAATGTATGATTAAGGCAAATAAACAAACATTAAACCATTACAGCAGTCTTATCAAACAAAAAAAGCAAACTTTCTATTATTACAATTTTTTTAAACAAATTTCTTTTGCAATTTAACTGAGCAATATTTGTCCTTTTTTGTCAGTAAAGTATGATATTAAATAATTAAGACTTTTTGAGAACATCTATTTATAGCGAGTCCAGACAGCAGCACAAATCCCTGCCCATAATGCGAGCTCTTATGATAAGACCTTGGCAAAAGAAGATTGTGACTTGCACATTGCTCCACACAATTTTTCCGCAGTATACTTTGGACACACAGTGCTTAGCTTCTTTAACATGTTTAAGCTACATTCAAAATTCATTTCTATTTAATTTGAATTAGCTATCCTTACTCATGTTCACATGGAGCTAATGGGAAGTAATTTAACGAGCAGTGAATTCATTCGAATTAAACATTTGAATAATCTCTCAGTGTGAACATTGAGCATGGATGCACCAAATATCAAATGCGCCTTGACAAGCACAATCTAAATTAAAACTAAATAAGTATCTGCCCTCACCCTTACAGTCACACTGTCAATATATAATTAGTTGAATATATTCTGTAACATTAAGTGCAGTTTGAATTATAGAGTATGATCACTATGATAGATAGTAGGACTGTTGAAATTACATCCTCAAATTTAAAAAAAATAAAATATAAAGCTGTGGGGATTTACAAGGCAAACAGAGAGCGTCTGAACTGTAAAACAGATAATATATCGGTGTGTCTGTGTATTTCTAATAACATCAATGTACGTCACTGTCATGTAATCAGTAGTGTAAATTTTAAGTAATAAAAATATTCTAACCTTCATTCCAATGGTCCAAGCCAATCATACATTAAAATGTCGCCGTCAGCTCTTTCATCACTCGATACAATTATCACTGGGGAATCCGAAGCAGAGTCAAGAGTGTTCATCCTTGTTAATGTGACAGTCAGAATTTCCTCGTAAACAATTTACACAAGATTCTTAGAATATATGAATCGGGATAATTCTGCTTAGAATAATGTTCCAGAGAAGTGACAAAGTACTTCGTAGCTCCAGATTAAATGAGTGTGCATGTCTACAAACGGATTCTTTGTGAGAAAATGTTCAACTTCACAAATCATTCTATTTTAATTTTCAGTTTGTAAACCATGACAAACATGTGTCCGACGTCGACTCGAAGGGGCACACTAAAAACGGGATATACTAGAGACCTGATATTTACTTGACGTTCTAATTTTTAATTAAATGGTAATATTGAGTATTTTAAATTACTTATGTACAGACTTTATGACTTCGAGGCACATGCTATACAAAAATTCAATTGTTTGGAACATTTACAGACAAATTTGAATCAGGTCAAATAAGTGTTTAGTACATCGCGTCTTTAGTACCTTCCTATTTCCCACAATGCCGCGCGTTGTTTACAAACAAGCGCGAAAAAATCCTCTAAACTAGGTACTAATTATTGTTGTGTACATTATCACATTTTTAAAATTATTTGAATAAAAAGAAAACAAAGAAACACCGAATCAAAACTATATCTTTTAGATGCATCAACTAAAAATGTGCACATGTATGCAGTAAAGGCTTGGCTGGCTATAGTAGACAACTTGTTCCTGAAAGGTTTCTCACATACATGTACTTGTTTTATATAAAAAAACAATTAAATATAGCTGGAAGTTTATTTCTTTTTATATCAAATGACAAGATTTTATAAGTTCGAAATTATTTCAGTCAAACTTTTTCATAATATACCAATATTTTTAGCTATCAGAAAAAACGTGTATGAGCTATTAACCCCTAATTATAGGGGCCAGCCCCTTTTCATTAATCTAATATGAAAGCTCTCGTAATAACCCACAACTTTTGTTATATATTTCTTACCAAATTATTCTCGGTTCAAAAGTTATTACACAAAAAGTAGCAAAAATTCAAGAAAAAAAATTACTAAAATTTGCCGTTTTATAGCTTCCAAACTTTAGGAAATCAGCTTATAATTTTATCGTTCTGCACATCTACAATGTATTGGCTACAAGTTCTCCAACTTTCGTGTAAATATCTTACGTCGTTCTTGAGATTTTTAGTGGAAACGAGACATCAAAATTATCAATTAAAGGGCAATAACTCACAATTAAAGGCATGTATCAAAAAATTGAAAACAGGTGTAAATAGGTTTAATTACAAGGTATCTAACCTGAAAGTTTCATAAAAATCAGTCCAAAGGTCTTTGAGAAATCGCCTGTCAAAAATCGAGCGGGAAAAAAAAAATAAAATAATAATAAGAAACAGTAGAATAACAGTAGGGTCTTCCGAAGGAAGCGGAAGACCCTAATAAAAATAGTGGAAAAGAAACCTAAGAAAAACAATAAGGTCTTCCGCTGAAGACGGAAGACCTTAATAATAATAATAATAATAAAAAGAAACAGTAGAATCACTATAAGGTCTTCCGTCTGAAACGGAAGACCTTAATAAGAAAATCGACAAAAACAATATGTCTCCCCTTCGGAAGGGGAGACATAATTAGCACGAAGTACAGTGTATTCAAAGAAATAAAGCAGACACGCGACACAGAAGAAAGAGGAAGGATTTTTTCTACATTTTTTGTACAACATGAGAAGGTGTTCAACAATAAAAAAAATTGAAAAGCTCAAAAGGTCTTTCTTCAAAATATTTATTTTAAATCCACAGCTAAAACTAATTCCGGAAGAAGTGTCAAAATCAAATACTACATATCGTATCTTTAGAGAATACTTTAAAAAAAAAAAAACTATTTATCAATAACAGTTCACGTTTTATTTATATAAACGGCAACGTTAACTGTCCCAACCCTTTTAAAACCGTTAACATTGGGTTAAATTCATTCTATAAGTAAAAGAGAAGTAATTTAGGTCAATTTTCATTGCATCGCTATTTAAATAAAAATACCTTAGTTTAATGCTCCTGTTAAATTGCATGTGCATTACGATGAAACAGCTGGACATTAAACTAAAAAAAACTTTAAAAACTTGTTTGTTTGACCTTTTAAAATGAACCGACTAAAATATTTTTAAAACTTCCAAATTATTCATTCCGGGATTTTCTCATCCTATCAACAACTTATATGCATTTAATCTTTTACAACACTGAAAATTTCCGACAAAAAAAAAATTCGACCTACCTACCAATGTAATTTTTTAACCCGAATAGGGAGAAGGCAAACAAACTTCATTTTAAAAACGGACTTACGGGAATTTTTCAGCCACCACTGGAAATCTTTAAAAAATACACACTGAATTGTGAAAAGGAGATATCACACAGCCACTTGACGGAGAATAAATATTTTATAGATAAACTACATCAAATTCCACCCAAGAATCTGTCTAAGTATATAAATAAAACAACATCCCCCTGTTCTATTGCGGAGAGTTTCTCTCAAGGAGACGTTTTTACGTCGCATTTACCTTGTTGACTTTAGACGCGTCTTTTGACGTTACGTCATAATAGACATAAGGGAGGTTTTTGCTTGGCGCGTCACATATATTTTTCAAGTGCGGTATTATGACGTAACAATGGAGATATTCATGCTTATTCGTGGTACATATGTAATGTAGTTCATGAGAAAATGAACTGCATTTTATTTTGTAAAAAATCATAGGGGACATTTCTTGGAAATATAAATATAAGGAAATGTTCAATGATAATGTTGGCGTATCAAGTCGTGGAATGTCACGTGAGTAAAGTGATTATAACATAAAATATTTACATTTCCAAATAATTTTCCTTATAAAGATTCTTTGCAAATAGAGAATTGTTCATTTTCTCATGAACTACCATGGATGCGCGTGAATATTTTCATTGTCACTTCACAATACCGCACTTGACGTAAAAATATAGCGCAAAATGTTTTGCTTTAAAAATGACAGTTGAATGGTATAAATTCGTGGCTACTCAATAGAAAAATAATGTTAATATAAGAAATGAATTTAATTTTTGAAGATTCATGAGGTATATGAGCTACAATGCATTTCTTAATTGTTGACACTCGGGAACCTGTTAAATACATGTAAGTGGCGAACTCGACGATAGTTTGGAGACTTTTTCAAAAAATTAGATATTATCCGCAACTTGGCCAACATTGTTTGGATATGTATAAGTTTAAATTAAAATACACATTATGTGCAAATAAGACCAATGCATGGCCAAGTTGCGGGTCGTTGAAAACTAGTATGCATATGAATAACAATAGAAATGTGACAGGACTGTTAGACCCCCGCCTCAAAAGCTAGTGTCGCTCAGCATTATTTAGTACTTTCATGTAATATAATATAACGAAACCTGCTCTTAAGACATTGTGTAATATCTATAAAACATAAATTTAATGAATCATGGAATTTTATTTTGCGCAAAACACCAGGATCCAACTCTCATAGCTTACGTGCACTCATCCTTTACTGCATGCTTACTTTGATTTTTCAATAAACAATTCGATATCGGATTTATAAATTCTCTTTGTTGATGGTTCCAGAAATATGTTTCAATTTAATGTCTTTTATTTTAATTGGGTCTTGAAAATCGAAACATTTATTGATTAAACTAACAATATTGTGATCTTCAATGGCATTTTCTCTAAATGTTTACCCATACAGTTAGAGAGATTGAAAGCTTTATTTTTTAATGTTCATAGTAATATCAAAATAGTCGATCAAATATTATTTAAAAATAAATACCTTCACCGATCGTTGATGTTGAAATTTTAATAGGCCACCAATTGTCTTTGAAGACTAAATTTTGGGAAAACAAAATTTTTGGTATTCTGAATAAAATAAAAGAAAAAAATCTGTTTATGAATAGTTTTAATGCAGCTAATTCAGTACTGAAATGTAATTCACGATATGTACCTTAATTTTTGGAGAGACCAATTAAAGTTCGCACCTCATGCCTGGTGTTCAAGTCCATTTCATTCTGCAACGTATAAATATTTATAGTATAGTATTCAATGGATCATTTTTTCCTTTTCTCGGCTGTCTTACTGGACACATTCCTAGGATCTTATGGAGGTAATTTTTAAATCGTTAACAGTAAAAATATTTAATAATTATTTCATCAGAGGGTACAGGGAACTTTTATTTTCGGTTGTTATTTTTTCCCGATTTACCTATCTATTATAAAAGGGCGCTTTCATAAATCAAAGTATAATGCATATATCTTTTAACAAATAAAGCATGTATAATTTATGTGTCAATGTTTAAGCCGTTTCACGTGGTGAAAAGTGATAAATCAAAATTCAAAATTTGCAAAAAGTTCCCCTTGTAACTAGTTCTGATTTGATAGAATATTTTCTATGATAAACTTCGTTATATTAGTTTTATGTACTAATTACGTATGTTTTCAGTCATAAGCGGTTATGTCGGATGTTTTGAGGACAATTCTGGCAGGCTTTTGAAAGGCCCTGAGATTAAAACCCAGGAATCCATGTCGAACGCTCTGTGTATTAGAGAATGTTATTCTCTAGGATACCCATATTCAGGAACTGAGGTAAATGTACGAGGATTGTCTGGTAAACTCGAGGACAAAGCGTTTTTCTCGTAAAAGAATAGGCGCATTATGCTGAAATTGTCAGCAAATGTGTTTTTATCATATGAAAAAAACTTAGGTTCATCAGAGAATATATGAGTGTTATTTCCAAATTAAGGTATTAACTTGATTGGTTTCGCTAAATAATAAACGTATATTAAATTCACAATTTATTGTGACCTCAATTTGAGACTTGCAAGGTATTTACCTTATTTTGGCAGTTTCCCGAGCATTTGAAATGGGAAAGTGATAAACACAACACACGATGTGGGTATGTGAAATCGGTTTCTCGACTGTTAATGGAGAAATATGGAAAACACAAGCATGTGCATCAATAGTTTGAATTAATATTCTTAATTTTGTGGGGCTTTTTGGGGAAAAGGAAACGTGACGCTGTTTAGATACTTGACGTTTTCATCTGTGCGCCGTAAGGCGACACAGTACTTCAGAAAAAAATCATATTTTTTTTTATACATATATCTATTTGAAAATTGCTACGTTTATTCATGAGAAATTAACTAAATAGTTGTAAATTTTTTAGAATACAGTGATGACAATTTTTCAAACTAGGCAACTTGTCCACGATTTTACCAATCATTCCTCCGACATCCCTTAAATAATAATATGAGTAATTGTTTAACTAATACTTTCCGTTTTTCTCAAGACATGTTTATAACTAACTTTTTAATCTGGTTGTTTATTTGCAAATTTTTCCACCTACAATTTTTTTCACTCTTAATCAATTACCCGCTGACGGTAGCTGCAGAATTGTAGCTCTCTGCTTGAGAAAATTCGGACAGATAAAGCAGAAATCTGTCCGAATTTTCTAAAGCAAAAAGCTACAATTCTGCAGCTACACTGATGGCTGCATAGGATACATATACAAATTCTTCATGAGAAATAATGCAGTACATCAAAAATGACTATCATTCAAATCAAAAGTACGTGTCTTGTATCTATCAATCTATTGCTGTAACAGATTGACTGAGTAATAAACACATTAAATAAAGTTTCATTTGGCTAAAAAAAAAGCAGCTATTAAATAGGGATCGTTACACAATGAAACGTGGCTTGATTCTCATTGTAGTACGGACAGGAGTGTTTCTGTGGAAATGGCGAACATTTGTCCCCAGACTTCAAAAGAAATGATGCAGAATGCCTTTCTA
Organism: Saccostrea cuccullata; assembly: GCF_032062105.1. NCBI lineage: Eukaryota > Metazoa > Mollusca > Bivalvia > Ostreida > Ostreidae > Saccostrea > Saccostrea cuccullata. Next base: position 14,180 of record NW_026930821.1, read on the forward strand.
TGGTGTGTTTCGGAAACAAAAACGAATTCTGCGGCGGTTTTTGGAGGATTGCAGTATATTCTACAGGTCTGTTGCATATCAACTTTCATTGATTAGGGCCTTTAGAAATATTGCTGAACCTAAGTTAAAAATTAATTGTTTTTTTTATTCGTATTACGTGCTTAACAAAACAACCTATCAAACATACTTCAAAACGTAATTCTCACCTGCAATATTGAGAAACAAAGCAACAATCAAATGCATATTTCAATTGAAACAATGCAAATAAGGAACTCTTAAAACACCAGAGGTGTGATGAAGTGCCATTGAAGAGTAAGCATCTCATATCTACCTGCCACACCCGCCGTGTGCACCTTGTCATGAATGGAGATACAGGAAATCAGCACAAGTGGACAATACGGTGTGTTAATAATGGCCTAACAATTACGTAGTATGAAAACATTATTCAGCATAGGATGAATGATCATTTGTATTTGCAAGGTTTCAATTCATAATAGTTTATTTAAAAAAATATGTAAAGCAAGTTTGAAAGGATGTATTCGCTTTAAAGGTACTTGGACACAGATTTGAAGTTAATTTTTTCTGTATAATATCACGAATTATATATTTTAATAGCATTTCACACAAAAATTAATTAAAAATCTTATTTCATTTAAAAGTCATTAAAACTTTTAAGTTTTTGGCGGGTTTGATTGACACATCCTTTCACTTTCACAATTTTTAACTTTATTCTTAATGCTTAGGAAAAGTGACAATCTTGTTATGTATTAATGAGAAACATTAAAACTAAAATCCGGAAAATAATTTTATTTAGAGTAAAAATGTTAGAAAGCAAAACTCCTTCACAAGTATTGTCATTCCGTTGTGTACAGAGTTTAGCAAATCGAGCACACTCGTGTTATGTACACAGTTTTTGTAAACAGCGCGAAAGCTTTGTTATTGTTTGGTGTTTTGATTCACCGGGTGCGTTTAAACACCAAAGTCTGCTCACAACAACTACACGGACTGACAATATATTGTGTGTTTGTTTTGCTTTCGAACATGTCTACTCTGAATTTTCTGGATTATAGTATTAATACTTTTCATTAATAAACAACAAGAATGTCAATTTTCCTAAGGATTAAGAATAAAGTTAAACTTTGTGAAAGTGCAAAGATGTGTCAATCAAACGCGCCAAAAAAATTTAAATTTTAATAACTTTTAAACGAAATAAGATTTTTAATTAATTTTTGTGTGAAATGCTATTAAAATATATAAGTCGTAATATTATAGAAAAAATATTAACTTCAAATCTGTGTCCAAGTACCTTTAACAAAAGAATTGACCTATAGGAGAGAGCAATTTCCCGGAAAAAACGACATTTAAAAATCAATCTTTATTTGTTGTTTTCTACCGTATATATATGTCTAAATTTGTCAAATTTGTATTTGATACCTCAAATTTATTATTTACAACTTTACAATAAACCTCCAAAGTTGACCGAAACACCATTTTGTCCACAAAAGCATTGATTTTTGCATGAATTTTGGCCCTGAAGTCCTTCAGCGCAGGCCTGCCCCCAAATAAAATTGTGATATTTTGATAGGTTAGGATGTAAGGAATAAATTAAAGCTTTATATGCCGTATTGGTGTTTTATTTTAAAAGTAACAAGCTAATTCAGAGAATTTGTGTCCCCCGCTTAGCGAAAAAGTAAACTATGCGCAGTTCGTGGAGGAGGGGGGGGGGATGTCGGATCCCCCTGACTTAAGTTGTAAATAATTAAATTTGTACAATTATTAAATGTATACATGTATACTGAAGCAAATAAAATACATGTATGTCAATATGCATATAAAGATTTGATTGCTTATTCTTTATTATGTGTATAGAAGATTCTTTTTATATGGAATATTTATCACACTGTAATAATGATTTTATAACCTCATACATTTTTCATTTCACATGCTGAATACTATCATTTAGTAAAAAAAAGTATTTAAAAAAAAGTAGACCGAGATTCGATCCCGGGACCTCTCACATTTGAAGCGAGAGACATGACCACTGGACCACGGAATCGCTTTACTCGCTGTGAAGTATATGCAGAACTGAAGACGAGTGAAGTCACATAATTTTATATGTATATATTCATGTTTTCATGTTCGGTATTCTCAAAAATTTTACACAATCCATGGTGTTTGATTTATTTAGCCTTTATTAAACAGTTCTTATATGTAATAAGAACATAAAGTCCGCCGAGAACCTGTTTTATACGCAATAACTCTCCTCATGCCCCTGCGCTAAAAATAGCGACATGTAATACTATAAATACTAATAAAACAAACGGGGCGGGGCACTTTGAGAGGGGCGAGAGACGTCCTAGGGAGTTTTGGTATAAAATTACATTGCATAAGCTCAAAATCTTCTTGAAATATCGCCCGGAAATGATAGTATTACACACAGACAGAATGTATAAATTTACGACCTTGAACTTTGACCTTTTGACCTCAAAATCAATAGGGGTCTTCATTAGGCCACAGGGAGTTGTTATATAAAATTTCATTGCAATAGCTCAAATGGTTCTAGAGATATCGTGTGGAAACGAAAGTGTTTTAACAGACAGAATTTGCTTATTTATGACCTTGACCTTTGACCTTTTGACCTCAAAATCAATAGGGGTCTTCGTTAGTCCATAGGGAGTTGCTATGCTAAATTTCATTGCAAAAGCTCAAAGGGTTCTCGAGATATCGTGTGGAAACGAAAGCGTTACAGACAGACAGAAAGACGGACGGACAAACCCAAATTAATATCCCCCACTTTTCAAGCGGGGGACAATAAATATATGTGGTGTCTCATCAAGTTATATAAGTTATATATACTTTCTGCAAATAAGACAATTCCACTCCATCACTTTTAAAAGTTATGAAATATTATTTGGTAAAAATTATTTTCTCTCCGTGTCGGATAAAAAACCGCCTCTTCTTGAAATATTCATGATCACGTTGTCTCGCATGTTTACAGCAAACAATGGTCCAGGATTTCTGAATGAACCGAAAAGCATGATGGTCTACTACGTTTTTACTACAAACACGTGAGTTAGGGATTGTCAATATTGAGAGCACATCAGAGTTGGTTGCTTTTTCTACCTAGGAATAATCACGTGCAATTGTCTTTTCAATGGACATTTTCGGTTGGGTGAACTACAGCTGTGGCGACTATGGACAAAGAAGCGCGGAAACCATGTTGTGCCATAATGAAATAACCAATACAAACAAATGATAAAATTTGATCAATCAAAATGGTTATTAGATATATTCGATTCTGCATCTCTTAATGGTTAAAACAACAAAAAATATTTACATAAATATTGCCAAAACCAGAATACTACTAGATAATATAATTACATTCTTTACATCTGAACCACAGTATTTCTGACCCCTTGAAAAAAATATAAAAAATCTTGCAAGTAGGTTATCAGCATTGGCTCGGGCTAATTCGAAAGTGAAATTTGGAGTTTGGCAGTAGATTGTAGTGAATGAATAAAATTTAGTAGTGAAAGATATTGGAACCTATTTTACTTGTCAGATTTCTTCGAACTAGTTGATTTTTATTTTAACTGTTCTATTCCCCCACCCAATTTAAAAAAAACCGATGCTACCTACCTGAATTAATTTTTCTTAATGGTGTTCATCGAAATGCTTGGTTGTGCTTCTCAAACTGGAATAGTTTTTAGAGGCCTGGAATTCCTTGACCAATTTTATTTTATTAGCCCAACTATATTTCTAGGAAGTCAAAATGTATGGTATGTAAGTTTCATCTACATATGTTATATAGTTCATATTAAAAAACGAAAAGGGATAATTGACGATATCCCATTCAGGGTGTAAACATAGCAGTTTAAATTACTTTCCATACATTGTATTTGACTTAAATATCTTTTTGCGCATAATATGCGCTCCATACTGAAGATCCGTAAATGTTCACCCAACCGAAAATGTCCACTAGCAGTACAGCACGGGGAAACTCTAATTTTTTTTTAGGACCTGTACAATGGAGTGGGGAAAACTTTAATTTTCATCATTGTTAATCATTTGTATGCAAATATGAGCATGGGATTAGTAGATAATAATGTAAATAATGCATCAAGTCTTTCTGAGAGCGATTTAAAAAAGTAGCCTTTTTGAAAAACACATGTAGTATTTTATGTAGTAACACATATACATTAAATGCAACTCATTGAGCTGATTGGTCTATTTATGTCCCTCACTGAACAGACGTCACAAAAAATATTTTCCTGGACCTGATGATTCTCGCGATGCTTTTCCCGCGCACATGCGCAGATCCAGGATAAACGTCAGTCCTTTATAAATATGCATGAGAGTATCATGTTCTTTTACATGACTAGTACTTTGTAAATACCGAATAAAATTTTTCGAATTTGCAAAAATGCTTCATTTTTGGTAGCTTATCATACTCCAGAAATTTTTGTTCGGTTTCAGCTGTGCAAAAATACTGTTTAACACGGCATACATATCTTTAAGATTAGATTTTTGTAGGGGCACCCCTGCCCGAATCGAAATTCACAAAAAACTACAAAAAATAAGGAAACCTGATTTGCATCACCTGCTTGAAATTTATGCCATTCATTCTTATAGTCAGACTAGCTCAGTTGATGTAAGCGTTGACTTTTTGCAAAATGGATACTTTCTTTTTAAAGTCGGGGGTTCGAATCCACCTGGTACAACACTTTTAAACTTTTAAATTTCGCCTTTTCAAAGACTATTTAGATTTTTTATATAGATTTGTGTATTTTTCCTTCAATTATCTATCCTTTATGCATGCCCATTCCTGATATATATAAGAAACACTAAAGAGATATCAAATCGTAACAATCCAATGTACAGTTCTCAGTCAACGGAACGAACCTCAGTATATCGCAGGTACGATAAGGCTTCCCAGAGAATATTTAAGCATTGAATTCATATTTTGGGATGTCTTCGGTGCTATAACACACCTGGCCGTGCCGACAAATTGAATACCGCGCGTTAGCGCGGTATGATAATTTGTCGGCACGGCCAGGTGTGTTATAGACATCCCAAAAATAACGCGCGGTAAGACATCCCAAAATATGAATTCAATGCTTATATTTACATTCTCTAATTTTCCTTCTTCATAATTAATTATTTCGTTAATCTTAAATGTGAATTTAGCGCCCTTCAAAACTGGTGTGCTTTATAGAAGTAAGAGCCGTTTGTGACGTCAAATGACGTTAAATGACGTTGCAAAGTTAAATAACGCAAACAAACATTGCGAGGGGAAAAGTGACAAATTAATTCTTAACGCACATTACGTTAATTTTTACGTTAATTTTTCAGGGTTATAGTTTTTCATTAAATTGAAATAAAACATTTTACATTTTGGTGTTCCTAGAGTATTGAAAATGCATATAGTTCTTACTGTGTATTCTAACGCGCGGTGACAAGGTTTCTCGTGTGTTATAGAAATTTGAACGTAGTGAATTTCTAATGGATTTCATAAGGAAAATTACACTGAATGTAAATATTGTAGTGTACTCTCTGCATGAACTTCTCTGAACTACAAATGTATGACGTCATAATTGAAAATGACGTCAAGTCACTGCATACTTGAGCTGTAATGATGGGGAGAATGTCATAAACTTAACACCTTATTTCAATCTGCATAAAAAGTTGCGGAATTCTAGTTTAAAATGAACGTGATTTTATCATTTTTTCTAAGTGTAATATATCCGAATAATATAGATAACCTAGCTTTGTTAATCTTGTTTAGGAATCAGCGTGTTCAAACTTCGTACGAAAATATACGTTTGACATTTACCCTTTTTTATACCCGTGGACAGAGGCAGAATTCAAAACATGTGTGTAAAAGAGCCTTGCGCAGGTTGTAAATGAGAATTTATTTAATATCTTTTGTGGAATTATGTAAGAAGAGTTCCCCTCTAACTGAATCTTGCTTGGGAAAAATGAATGATGGCTTTGTTTTAAAACAGTTGACGATATTCGGCGGAAAATACCCTCAGATTTGTCGGTAAGTTGAAGTGAATCTGAAATAAATTGTTCCAAAGAAATAGTATAACTTTTCCAAAGCACATTTCGGTTTCACAAGGATGCAACGAGTTTATTTATGTGATAAAGATTAATAAAAATTGTGTTAACCACCTGCGCCGAAGCGATTTATGTGAAACATTTCAAAAAAGAAGAAATGACCGTCAAGTGATCAACAAGGTCATGTGACATCGTAACAAATATGTTTATATATAGCCTAGGGGATCCTTTCTATGAATTTGGCGCACTGAAGTACATAACTTAAAAATAAAACTACAAATCAACTTGGCAATGCAGTGGTTCGTTTTAAATGCATTTTAAGCTCCGGGGAGCCTTAACAGTAAGTAGTACTGCGTATAAGCACACTTTCTTCGAGGACAAGAATAACTCACTATGTGTTACGCAATACGGGTATTTTTGGCAGCATTGGGCTGCGATGAATTTCATTTGTATATATTCCTTATAATTAAACACATTGATTTTGGCTACATATTTCAGTAATACTCCATTTCATTTAGGCTTATATAATTTTTACACTACAATGTATAATGACATGTTTCATTATATCCACGGATAAATAGCCTAGACATAAAGAACAGAATTTCAGAGACAGTAGACACTGCCTATATGAACCATGAGAAGTAAAGACAAATATCAGTCAGTACATATGGGGATAACAAACTCAGAAAATCAATGAAAGGGTTCCTCCTACCTCTACTAACTGAAATAAAAATTCAAGAAAAACAAATTATCATATGTATTTAGCCTAATGTCATTAATCGGAACGGAAATCGACAAGCTTTTTCTAGAGGAAAAAAACCAAGCCCGGTCCTATAGGTCAGATCCCTATTTATAATGAAGTGATCCTTTGTTTTGAGGTGCATAAATTTTGCGATAATCTTACACAAGGCTTTTACAAAATGGTTTGATTTTTATGAAAGTCAAAGAATCAAAAAAAGTTTCTCTTTGGAAAACTATTTTAAAATTTGTGATTGTAAATGCAGGGTAATTTTAAAAATAACTCCTAGCAAACTATCCTGCGTTTAAAGTATATGTCTTGCTTACTTTCATTGACCATTTCCCATTTCAGATTCAACTTTTTTGTGTGAAATCCAAGGAAATCAAATATCCAGAAACAACCTATACCATTGCTACTGTATGTTGAACCACAACGTGACGACCTTAGATGGAACAGTGCTGCTAAATTTAATAAAGGAACGAAGGAAATTACTTGCAGTCGATAAAAGAAAGTTATCAAAATATGTACGTGGGAAAACCTGTGCTGAAGATGTGAGACCATCCTCCAAAGCACTAGGGTGTATGGGAATAATGGTTATTATTCTATACTGGGTCACTCTATTGTTTTCTGAACATTTTAAATGTATATCTCGGGAAAAACTAAACATTCCAGTCACAGGTGTAAACTAAAAAGAAAAGAATAAAAAAAAATCATCAACATCTGTGAGGAGTGAAAAATTATTTGAAGGTACGTTAGTTAAAAATCTATGATGAAAATGTTAGGAATTTATATATCAATTACAACAAATGAACGACTTTCCAATACTTTATTAAACCATTCTGTATGGATTATTAATGTTTAGGATTTTGAATCATTGACATCTACTTTTTCGATAAAAAAATGAACTCGTAAAATAACTTACTTTGTCATTAGTCATTTAAAATACATAGTGATTGTACGTACAAAGTTGTTATTACAAAGATGCTGCATGCAATTTCTAATAGTAGTTTCCGCCATGTTTTAATAAATATATACATAATAATATTGCATTTTATCTCTTTTTCTGTCCATTTCTTTTCTAAGAAACACATATAATATTTTCCCGGATCTAAATCCAAAAACGTTTGAAAACCTGCATTAAAAAAATGCAATTTCCAATTTCAAGTGTAATTCTTTAGATAATTGAAAAATTAAAAAAAATGTGATTGATAAAAGTATACAATCAAGTCAAATCTATGAACATATCATAAAACAGACTTTCGAAAAGCTAGAGGTAAAATATGGTACCTACAAGGCGTTAACACCCGCTATTGACCGCACTCACCGGTCCTAAACCCTATAAAATGACCAGTTTGACAGAATTTTCAGTAGATAAACAGAAGTACAGAAGCAATGAAACAGGTCAGACAAAAAAGATCACGAAATTAGATTTACTAATAGACAAGGTAACTGTGTTCGTGCTTTATCCACTACTAGTATTCTTGTCTTACCGAATTTATTAGACACCGTTTTATATTTCTCTTTTACATTGATGAAGCTAATCATTGCATGTTTTAATTGTAAAAGTACATATATAACTTAATAATTCATTTAATTAAATAATTCATAGCCGCTGAGTATTCAGAAATGTAAATGGCGAGGGGGAAGTGCGCAAACCACTTCAAAGTCTAACAATTTCAAAATGTTTGCAGATAAAATTAAAATTCATATTCACATTGGGACACAAATTCAATATCTAACTAACCCCAGTTGTAGATTGATTTCCTTGTGGGATTATGACCACTTTTTCCTTTCTTAGGAAAATAAAAGGTCTCTTTGATATTTTCCTTTTCTATTATCTTTTCTGTTCTCTGTCTTTCCAGGAATAAAATGAGACATTTCTATAAAAAATATTTGATTACAAGGTTTTTCATATGCACCAGAATAATATATCAGATAACTAGAGCAAAGCTCGTTGCAAAGCAACGAGTAGGTCTTCCGTCCTGTTTTGACCGGAAGTGACGTCAACAAAAGAAAGCAATGAGCTTAGTTGTCTCCAGTCACTTTATAATTTCAATTTTGCATCAAAACTTTGAAAAATAAACTATTTTTGGCTACTTCCGGTTTAACCGGAAGTGATGCCGATGGACGGAAAATTAAGTTTTATGCTTCCAGTGACATATGTTTCCCAAAAACTTGTCAAGAACGGCAAAAATATGCATTTTCTGACTACTTCCGGTTTGACCGGAAGTGAAGTCACCGGACGCATTTTGACGACTTCAATAAATTAAACTTGACATTTTGAACAACTTTGCTTCTTGAATGTATTACAAATTCTAAATACTTTTTGAGATATCTGGAAAAAAATTTTGGCCCCTCTAGATCCCTTAATTTAGGGGTCAGCCCTTTTTCCAGATATCATTTGAAAGATCTTGTAATTCTGCACAAATTTTGTTCTATATGTTTTAACAAAATATTTTTAGTTTAGAAGATAAAAAGCAAAATATGTGTAAATTTTCGCTCTTTTAGGCGTTCTAATTTTTGACCCCTATATAGCACCATTTTGAATAGAGAAATCGAAAAACAAAAACCGCCTTGCACAACTTCAATCCTTGTATTATCTAAAATCAGTAAAATTTTTGCTCCAGGTTTAGCCGTCTCTGAGCCTTTGTCTGGAAACGAAAGCCTATAAATTTTCGTTTAAAGGGAAATAACTCAAAACCGGAAGTGACTTTTTGAAATTTAGATAACATTCTGATAGAGTTTAGTAACTTCTATAAACTCTGAAAATTTGAGCAAAATCTGTTGAGAAATGAGTGAAATATGGGCCTCAAAGTTGGCGTCTAGGAAAAGGAAAAAAAAAGAATAATAAGAATAATCTTAATCATCAGAATCAGTAGAAGGTCTTCCGTTGGAAATGGAAGACCTTAATTATTTTTTAAAAAGCCTATCTAATACTCTGCTATTGTTCTCGACGATACTTTTATTCGTGACATCTGTCATTGTGCTTTAACAAACATTTAATGGACATTTAAATAAGATACGCATAAATTGCCTAGATATAAAATAAGTTAATAATGACTTTTCGACCATGAAAAACGTTTGATTTTATACTTATAAACTCATGCAACACAATACATTGTATAATTGAAAAATGGTTGCAATACATTGACATGGTAAAACTTGGTAGTAATTCATTTTTTTTACATCTGTAAAGCATTTGATTGTAAAGATCGCTAGAATGATTTTTAAATTAAAAAAAACTATTTTTTCATCTGCGTCACATATGCTTCAGCAATAAAACATATAGAGGTAACAAACGGTATTTCAGATGAAAATTCCATTACAAAAAATAAAGACAGACCACCAAAACATCAGAGATGGGATAAGGTGCCATTGAGGAGTAAGCATCTCCTGCCGACCGGTAACATCCGCCAAGTGCCCCTTGTCATGGTCGGCAAATAACTCGAAAATGGAAAAATCAGTCGTCAATTCAGTGTATAAATAATGTACTAACAATTAGTATAAAAAACGTTAGTCAGCATTTAACTCAATGATAAATTGATTTTGTATCGACCATAAAACAAACAAAATGATGACTTTAAACGAGACTGCTCATATGCCTATTTCATCAACTTGTTTGTCAATAATTTACCTCGTTTTAGAAGTTGTAAATACGTAGAACATGCTTTTGCGTATCGAATCGACTGAGATATATAAACTCTGTATGCAAATGGTGAAGGTATATTGCTGCAGAAGTATGGGAATTTGTCGATACAAAAGTTGAAATCATCAAGTTTATCGTAGAGCCTTGTTGTTAGATTACCATTTACGTATTTTCAAGTAAATTTTCCAAATGTGAAACAGATGTGTCAGACACTGTGTTATCTTTTATCTCAAGCTCACCAGGATATATCGTATCGACATAAGAATATATGGAAATTGTCATTTTTATTTGGCAATACACTGTTGATATATATCAATGTCGAAATGAAGGCCACAGTAAGTGTTTTTTTTTTCTTTTCATGCATAAGGTTTTTGAACACTTTCTGCGTCATATGATTGATTGTTTGTTGTTGTTGGAGACGTGGAGAGCTACATTTGTTTCCTATGATCGACACTCAGGGCAAGGAGGGATATTTTTCGTGCCAGTATCTACTGCAACACAGGACCTCGGTTAATACGATCTCATCCGAAGGACCGGTTTCTCCACGTCCAGCAGTGAGATTCGGATCCGCGGCGTAAGAATCCTTGATTCGCGACTCTAAATCAGACACTCTAACACCTGCGCCACTCGAACGACTGTAGAAATTGAGTAGCGCGGGATGTTTCCTGCCAGCACCTACTGTAACAATTTGTTCATAGTGAAAAATTATCACCAATTCTAAACATTTCTGTACTTTTTAGTTCATTTTTCATCAATATACATAAATTTTAAAGATATGTATGCCGTGTTAAACAGTATTTTTGCACAGCTGAAACCGAACAAAAATTTCTGGAGTATGATAAGCTACCAAAAATGAAGCATTCTTGCAAATTCGACGAAATTTTATTCGGTATTAACAAAGTACTAGTCAGGAAAAGAACATGATATTCTCATGCATATTTATAAAGGACTGACGATTATCCTGGATCTGCGCATGTGCGCGGGAAAAGCATCGCGAGAATCATCAGGTCGAGGAAAATATTTTTTGTGACGTCTGTTCAGTGAGGGACACAAATAGACCAATCAGCTCAATGAGTCGCATTTAATGCATTTATGTGTTACTACATAAAATACTACATGTGTTTTTCAAAAAGGCTAGTTTTTTTAAATCGCTCTCAGAAAGACGATGCATTATGTACATTATTATCTACTAATCCCATGCTCATATTTGCATACAAATGATTAACAATCATTTATGATGAAAATTAAAGTTTTCCCCACTCCATTGTACAGGTCCGTTTGTTTAGAGTGTCCCCATGCTGTACTGCTAGTGGACATTTTCGGTTGGGTGAACATTTACCGATCTTCAGTATGGAGCGCATATTATGCGCAAAAGATATTTTATGTCAAATACAATGTATGGAAAGTAATTTAAACTGCTATGTTTACACCCTGAATGGGATATCGTCAATTATCTCTTTTCGTTTTTTAATATGAATTACATAACATATGTAGATGAAACTTAAATACCATACATCTTGCCTTCTTAGAAATATAGTTGGGCAATAAAATAAAATTGGTCAAGGAATTCCAGGCCTCTAAAAACTATTCCAGTTTGAGAGCACGACCAAGCATTTCGATGAACACCATTAAGAAAAATTAATTCAGGTAGGTAGCATCGTTTTTTTTTAATTGGGTGGGAATAGAACAGTAAAAATAAATAAACTAGTTCGAAGAAATCTGACAAGTAAAAAAGGTTCCAATATCTTTCACTACTAAATTTTATTCATTCACTACAATTTACTGCCAAACTCCAAATTTCACTTTCAAATTTGCCCGAGCCAATGCTGATAACCTACTTGCAAGATTTTTTGTATTTTTTTCAAGGGGTCAGAAATACTGTGGTTCACATGTAAAGAATATAATTATATTATCTAGTAGTATTCTGGTTTTGGCATTCAGTATATTGACGCGCAGATTTATATATGATATTCTGTGGAATACTTTTTGTTGTTTTGAACCATTAAGAAATGCAGAATCGAATGTGTCTAATAACCATTTTGATTGATCAGATTATATCGGTTGTTTGTATTAGTTATTTCATTTTGGCACAACATGGTTTCCACACTTCTTTATCCATAGTCGCTGACAGCTGTAGAAGTTCACCCAACCGAAAATGTCCATTGAAAAGACAATTGCACGTGATTATTCCTCAGTACAAAAAGCAACCAACTCTGAGGTGTGGTCACGTATTGACAATCCCTAACTCACGTGTTTGTAGTAAAAACGTAGTAGACCATCATGCTTTTCGGTTCATTCACGAGATTGGACCATTGTTTGCTGTAAACATGCGAGACAACGTGATCATGAATATTTCAATAAGAGGCGGTTTTTTATCCGACACGGAGAGAAAATAATTTTTACCAAATAATATTTCATAACTTTTAAATGTGATGGAGTGGAATTGTCTTATTTGCAGAAAGTATATAACTTATATAACTTGATGAGACACCACATATATTTATTACTTTTAAAATAAAACACTAATACGGCATATATAGCTTTAAATAGATATATGCATTGATAATAAAATTTACATCTTTTAGAAAACATTGCTATTTGGCCTTGTGTTGTTAGGATAGCACAAAATATGACGGGTCATGTACTTGGTATCCCATAATTAAATTGATAATGTCCTACCTGAGCCTTCTGGGCTTTCGTATACCTGGTAGTCAATTCATCTTTCCTCATTATAAGTATGTATATTGTTCACTGATTTTTGGAGCACCATTTTTGTTCCAGGAGCACCATTTCTGTTTTTTACAATCACATGATAATTTTATTGCCCTCTTTTGCCGTCTATGGCGTTACGTTGTAAGAATTATCATGACTTTTTATAGCAGTTTTCTAGTAAAACATTGCCATGCTGCAAACTCTTTTTAGGTAAAATTAAAATAGATATCAAAATCCATGAAGCTTGAAGTCTACACTATCTGTTATGAAGATTTCATTAAATTTTTGGATGAGGCATTTTTTTACCCTTCGTGTTCTTATAGTTCTTTTATGTATTGCTTTACGGCACACGGATGATAACATCAAAATGTGTATTACAGCGTCACGTTTCCTATTTGCTAAAAAAGTGAATAAGTAGCTAGGGGACTTTAATCGATAAGTAACAAGGAATTTCATTGATTTACATAATCTTGAGTTTCCCTTTATTTTCTCCATAAACAGACGAGGAACCAATCTTGCACACATGAGACCTCCTGAAAATATTTTTCGAAAGTTAGGGACAATATTCTTACAATCATTCAACTAAATAGGCAATCTAATATTCAAAGAGTACAGTGACAGCGTTTTTTGTTATTACCATTATAGCTGTTTATATGTTTTGTTCTATCTAGGCCTGGGGTTTGATGATAAAGATATCTCTCAGAATAACCCTCATTTCAAACGTACATGTATACTTAAGAACTGGTGATATTTTATCATATTTTTTTCTTCTGTAATCAATTAAAGTCTGTTTGGGCTTTATTACGAACTGTTCTCCATTGCGCCGTAGAGTCATCAAAATCTCGCCATTTTTGTGTATTGTGTTTATCACTTTCCATTTCTAATGCTAGGGAAACTGCCAAAGTAATCAGCAAATACCTTGAAATTTTCCATTAGATAATACAAAAGACGGTGAATTAAAAATAAGATAATTTTCCCCCAATCTTTTCACTATAATACTTTTATTTCTAAATAATACTCGTGTATTCTCTGATTACATTTTTAGCTTAAGTTTCAAATGCAAAGCGAACTCAAGGATCAAGAACAAAATTGTTAGTATCGAGAAGAAAGTCTTTTCAATAGAAATACACTTGTGGAATATGAAAACCCTTGCTCTAATGGTTCAAAAGTTATGGTTAAGGTTAAAGTTAAAAGTGGGTCAAAATCTAAGGCCAAGATCAAAAGGTCTAATATTATTATCCATGGAAAGGTCTACAATGTCAAGATAAAGTGTCTTTTATGGAACCCAAAGAAAGGACTGTTCACCGGGAACACACCTGTGAAGCCATATCTTTACCTGCACCCATTCAACCACTTAAACGTTATAGTCAAGGTTACGTTAAAAGTTTTGCAGACAGACAGCTAGACGGACGGACGCAGCAAAACTTTTCATCCCAAATCTTCGATCGGAGGGTCATAAAAATCCAATTAATAAGCCATTTAAAATTTGCAAAGAGTACCTAAAACACCAGAGATGACATGAGGTGTATTGGAGGAGTAAGCAACCAATGCCATTGATTAATAGGTAGGCCTATTATTGCAATCACAGAATGTTATTTAAATACACTATACAAACAGAAATTAAAGTACATTGTCACTTACCATTATCTATTTTAGAATTAATCGACATTTGCATCTTTATTATTATAATACTCAATACTAACTAGAATCTCTGGTGAACTACTACGACTAATTTTCTGATTAAGAGTCATCTCATGAAGTGGATTTTTTATTCTTTCGCGTTTTTCTTTATTTTTCTGGACAAACTTTCAATGTCCAAAGGAGGTACACTCACATAGAGCGTAAATCAAAGTAAATTTTTTGTATGTTTTTGATAGGAATAATTCAGGCTTTTTATCCTTATAGGTTATTATGGCTGCTTCAAAGACAATGATCAACGAATTCTTAAAGGAGGCAAAATTCAAAGAAAATCATCCATGACAAACACTTTCTGTATCAAGAATTGTTTCTCCAGAGGTTATTCGTTTGCTGGAACGCAGGTAAATTGATGAGCAAAAACATTTGTGAAAATATGTCATTGTTTTGTGATCTAATGTTATTTCATGTGGGAATTGTTTGTTTTTTAATGTCATGAAGAAGATTTTCATGTGAAACTTTCTTCGGGAATTTAATGTTGTTGAGATATATAACATTTGTCATATTTTTTCTTGCTTAGAAGATTTCCAATTTACTTAAAACAATCATATTATGAAAATAATATGAAATTTAAATTAGTTCAAATAAAATGTTTTATGTTGAAAATCTCATATTTCAATTCATCACAAGTCCAACCATTTTATTTTTAAAAGACAAATTTTCCAGAAATTTAATTTTACAGAAACCAGTGCTTAGGCAATTTGAATTCAGATTTCGTTTTGCTCTTTCCTCGAAAGAATGGCCGATTATATATTTTATTTTTACATATTTTATGCTTTTACTTACTATTTGATGAAATTTAGTCAATTGACTAAAAATGTAACCGAATTTCTTTGTTTGAAACAAATAAAACAAATTTTAATTTAATTTGATGTACACATCATATGTACAGAAATATTTTGGAGGGTGAAAAATTCTTACCTTTTTAAGCCGAACTAGGACAAAATTAACCTTGATTTATTTTTTAGTTACATTGGTATGTTGTAAGCTTATATTATAATAATATTAAAACGATTAATATTTTCTGTAAATGGATTAAATGTATACTTTGAAACCACTTATTTTCGTAGGGAATAATTTTCATTGTTTTGAGGTATAAAAAGACCTGCTAATTTATGTGCACAACGAAATGTAAAATTCAATGTCTATAATTGTGCAACATTTCTTGATTCACGAAATCAAATCCCTATAAACCTTTATCTTTTCCTCGAACCTCGAAAATTCAACCCCACGAAAACAAGTGATATTACAGTATTTACAAGACCACAAATTTTGCTTATTTCCGGCAATTTATTTTTAATCTTAGTATGGAATAGAGTGTTTCTGCGGAGATGAAACATATTTGACACCAGACAAACGTCGAGATGACACGAATGTGAGGAACACGTGTGTTCGGGAGATTCTAACGATTATTGTGGCGGGCATTGGCGTTTGTCTATTTATTCCACTGGATATGGTAAATATATAAACCTACATTCATTCACAATATATTGATTGAACTGTAGCAATGGCACACAGTGATTAAAACACGTACAATACTTCTCTAACTTCTCTAGATTTTCATCAGCAGCAAAAGAATCTCACAGAAACATGTGTATGATATTAAATAATTATTCTTTTAATCTAAATAAGAATAGTTGAATGAAATATATGGAGATGACGAACCGTATTCAAGCTCAAAAGTCCATAAAAACAATACGAAATAGATAAAGAGCAAAAACGGACCCCCGAAACATCAGAGGTGGGATCAGGTGCCATGGAGGAGTGAACATCCTCTGCCGACCTTCACGTCCACCATGGCACCTTGTCATGATCAGGAAATAACGGGAAAATCCGTCGTCAATTCAGTGTGTAAATAATGGTATGAAAACATAACAATTGGTATGAAAAATGTGAGTCTTGCAGCATTATATACGAGGGTTGATCCAAAAGTAATGTTACTGTGTTCATATCTTTAACATTTGGCGTCATATCTTCAAATATAATGTACCAAAAGATGTTTAAAATAATTTTAATTAAAATTATAAATGTCATTTAATAATGTTGAATTGAATTCATTTAATAGACGTTTAAAACATTTAACATAGGGGGTGTCACCGCGTCACAAATAAACGTCACGTTTTAATTAAAATGTATATTGTTAGAATGAAAAAAGACAAACACATTAAAAAGCATATAAAAAGCGTCTAGTCGCCAAATATTTTAAAAGACAATATTTACATTTTCTAGTCCTTAGTTAAAAATTATATGACATCATAGTTTTTTTTTCAAGAACATTGTTGTTTCTATCTGATGTATTGCACAAAGGAAATGTCGAAATGGAATAATAAGCCGAAAAGAGATGTAATGCGTTTTTCCTTCAAAATCGCGAAATTGTCTCTTCTGAAAAATGTAAACAAGAGACTTGTTTATAGATCTGGTTTAAGTGATTTTGGGCAGGTCATGGGTCATTTAATGATCAGTTGAAGACAGAAAGCCCGAAAGATTGGAGGTCTGGAAACTTTTAATAGCGTGTGACGTTGTCAAGAAAGAGAGACGTGTCACGGTCAGAGTAATATGAGAATATGAGAAAGTTTCTCTTATGGTACTGTTCAAAGAATTTTGATAGAGGACTAAATTATAAATAAAGTGCATGCACAATTGTTGCCAATAATTCTTAAAGAGAGTAAAATATGTGAATTTATTTTTTAATGAAACGAAAGGGGAAGTGCTTCGGTGAATGACGACGCACTTTCTTCATATGACGTTATATAGGTGCGGCTACCATCATAATCGTACTTTGTATATAATCTTGAAAAGTATAAATCAATTTAATTTTAATTTTTAAAGACTTATTTGAAGTAAACATAGCCTCCATCATTTATAATTTTGTTAATTTACGTCGACTAGTAGAATTTTTTTTCGAAGTTGTGACATTACTTTTGGATCAACCCTCGTATTTGGTAAATGGTATTTGATGGAAATGTCATTGTATCGACCATAGAACTTAAGAAATGATGACTTTAAACGAGAGTGTCGATAGTCTTGTTTCATCAACTTGTTTGTACATAATAATCCTCGTTTTAGATATAGTCCAAACGTAGAGAATGCTCCTGCGTATCGAATAAACTGAGATATAAACCTGGTATGCAGGTGATGAAAGTATATTTCTGCATAATTAATGAAGGGAAGTTGAAGACTGAAAAGTAATAGTCATCTCGTTTGTCATAAAGCTTGATTGTTTAATACATAGAATCATTAACGTCTTTCTCAGGTAAAACATCTATTAAAAAATTGGAACAGATATGTCAGACCCTGTGGTATCTTTAATTTCAAGCTCACTGGGATATATCTTATCGACATAAGAATGTAAATGAATATTGTTAGTTCATTTACAATCCGTCCTCATTATATCTAAATGTCGAGTTAAAGGTCACATCAATTGTTTTCTTCTTTTCACGTATAAGATGTTTGACAAATTCTGCTTCAAATGATGAAAATTGTGAAATTTCATAACTGTAAACAAAATACAAAGTCAGTTTCATCGAATTAAAAACAGTTTTTGGGATGAAAACTGGATATTGGAAGAATCAATAGTCTTTTATTCTCAAATCATTTTTGAGTTGCCATGTTTTTGAAAATAACAGAACAAGCGAACAATTCAAATACATTGTATACATATTTCAAGGCAAACGACAGGTTTCTCTCATACCAATTTAAAAAAGTCCAGAATAAATATAAATTATCAACACCCTTCGTTAAAAATAAAACTAACGGAAATATCAAATTTTAAAATAAAAACCTTCTCTTTAATTGTGGGGAAAAATTCCCTTGTAAGGTAATTAAAAAAGAAAAAAAATCCATTTAGTTATGTATGTTAGGTCAATACGGCGAACATCAATTTTATAGGCTTGTTTCGGCAAGTACATTTTTTACACTTTGAGCCAAAGATTTGATTCAAATATTACATGAAATATTACTCCAAAAGAGATAAATAAAACTGTTCATAATTGTAACAATAAACGAGTAATGATAAACAATTATATCAAAACATCAATAAATTACACATTTTTATAACTAACTAAAAATGTAAAGTAAAAGAATATCATGAAGAAATTGTATAATGGATTATATTTTCTATTAACACATGCTACATAACATATTTACAATCATTTTCCACTTTCAGGCACTTTTACGACTTCTGTTCTACCTTCAAGCACGTCTACGACTTCCGATCCACTTTTAGACACGTCCACGACTTCCGATCCACTTTCAGACACGTCCACGACTTCCGATCCACTTTCAGACACGTCCACGACTTCCGATCCACTTTCAGACACGTCCACGACTTCCGATCCACTTTCAAGCATTTCTAATTTTCCACAATTAATCACTAGCACGACTTTTGTTCCGCTTTCAGACACGTCCATGACTTCAGATCCACTTTCAGACACGTACACGCACTCGACTCCGCTTATGGACACATCCACAACTACTGCATATGAATATACACAAAATAATATCACCGACAACTGTACGAGTCAGTGCTGGTGTTCATCCCAAAATACTACCAACTGGGACAGAAGTACTTTGCATAGCAAAATAGAGGAGCGCAAAAAATCACTTACAGTTGACACAAAGAAAACTTCCAAGTTTATACGAACTAAAACATGTGCTGAAGATGAGAGACTATCATCTAAGTCTATAGGACTAGTCGGGTGTATATTTATTGTATTGTATTGTGTGATATTTTTGACTTTTGACTTCTTAAATTTAGCCATTTATTGTCTATCTCGGAAAAAATAAATGTGCCAACAGCGTCTTGAAACATTTAATACCCGATATTACTTATATGAGGTTAAAAAATGTATTCAAGAGTATTGAGTTAGGATACATTCCTAAAGAAAGCAAATGAAGTTAATGAACAGTGATCATCATTTTCCTAAATACAAGAAACAACAAGAGGTTCTTGGGTCACGTCGCTCACCTGAAAAACTTTGGCCAAGCTGTTTTTTTAAACCAGATTTTCCCTTGTAATATCTATTTTGGATGGACGACGGACAAACAGACGATTAACAATGAGTGATCAGAAAAGCTCATTTTAAGCTCAGATGAGCTTAAATATTTAACATCGTGAGTAATGGCTTCTGGAAACAGTTGGCATCAGGTGCCTGGGGGGGGGAGTAAGCATCCCCTGTCCACTTTAATCTGTATATCTTACACTTTTATCTGTAGAATTTACACTTTATTCTGTAAATTTGACACTTTAATCTGTAAAATTCACACTTTAATCTGTAAATTTACCCTATAATCTGTAAAATTTACACTATAATCTGTAACATTTACACTTAAATCTGTAACATTTACACTTTTATCTATCAAGGAATTATCTTTTGCCTTATTTGGCCATTTGAATTTCTAACAAACTGAATCTGCATAATTTTAGTTAGCTATGCATTGAATATCATGTAAATCTTTGGTGACTGCGTAACTATAAAAAAAGATGTATTTTTGGCTAGGCAATGCATTATGACGTCGTGAATTGCGTCAATTTCCTCATATTCTGAAAAAGTCTACAAAATGGTCAATTTTTGAAACTATTTTTAGATATTTCATATAGAGCGCAACCTCTGATCTAAAATATGCAACTACAAAATGATAGAACTGTTTCTGAGGTTAAAAAGACATGTTTAATTTTTCTAAAAGACCTGGAATTTAAGGAAAAATTTTGATAGGAAATGAAAGCACTCAGTCTCTATTTTATTTTAATGCTTCAAATGGAAGTGCTAATCAATTAATTGGTATATCCATATTGCCATTTTATGCATAAAGTGAACCGGCCTCTTTACACGTTTATCTTTAAGGAAATGACAAAAAAAAAGTGTCGAAGTGGCACTAATACGCCTCCGTATTTCATTGAAGGAAGAAACAAATACAAAAAAAACGATTGCTACGCCATGAAAAATTGTTTTTTAAAAAGCACACAACAGGTAAGAAAAAAAATATTAGCAACATAACATTGATAACAATTGTAACACAGATAAAAAAGAATAATAATTTAAATAGATATTGTTTTCTTCAAGCTCAAAGTACATCAGACAATGTGTATTTATTTCAATGATTTACTATGGAAAGACAACTGGTTCAAAATTCTGTAATTCATAAAATGCACACATTGAAACCTTAATCATAATTTCATATTTTGTCAATTGTTCTATCAAAATTTGTTATTTGTAAATAATCAAATATAACTTGTAAAATGTAAATGCAAGGCTTAGTTATATCCATGATCACGTGTTAATGGACATTTCTCGTTGATAATTTTTTAAATATTTATTTGACTCCTCTACTTATTTCCCAGAGGTCAATAATACCTGAAAGGGGGGTCCGAGAATTTTTCTCGATTGTTTTACTTAAATTATAAAATTCATAAGCGAAAATCCGACTTCAACACCCCTCCTGCTAAATCTGCCAGTAACACTGCAGAAAAGGTTTTTTTTAATGTAAAAATCGAAAATTATTCAGCAATGTTGGGAGTTTTACTAAAGTATACCCCTGCTAATATTTAATTGATATTTAGTCTTAATTAAGGATAGACATGAAATTAATTTATAAACATTTCATCGGCCTTTCTTCATAATTTTTATGGTAGGACGAATGGGAAATGATTAAATTATTAAGCAACGAATTAACTGGCCACCGTCATAACGCCCCTTTCGTCTTCATAGGGATTAGCATAATATGCAACCTAATTTACAAATCACAAAAGTACAATTTACACTTCACGAGTTGACAAATCCCAAGTCTACGAATTACAGTACACTAAAGCATCGGCAAAATTTGCACTTACATTTTACACTTGTCAAATTACATTGGATAGTTACAATTAACAAATTGTGATAGAACAATTGACAAATTATGAAATTATGATTTACAATTTACCATTTCAGGTTAAATTAAGGTAAGGTTTGCGTCTCCCTCCAACTCATATTTTTTTTAATATGCACACATGCTATATATCAATTTATTCAGGGAGATTAGCTTCATCATTTTATATGATTTTCAAAGATATTGCCCGTCCCATTTTTTGAGTAAAAGACGCCAAATTTAACGTATTTCATATTTCATCTCGAATATTATTTTCATTGAAAAAATTGATTTATTTTATAAATTATCAAACTTTTATAATCAAAATGACCGGAATTAGTATAATTCATGCTTCTATTATTAAACTTTTATTTTTCTGTTATCAAAATAGTGAAAAATTGGGTAAAAAAGAAGATTTTTCAATTTTCCTTGATAAAGTGAAACCGTTGCCATGGCAACAAAAATATAAAAATCAACGTTTTACGTATCTACCGATTCCATCAAAATCCATGAAGTTATTAATTTGATCATTTTCATTAATTTGAACTAAAAAAATATGTATGTCCCCAACATTATTTCCATGGAAACAGGGGCTATATTATGGGTTCGGAACATAAAAATCAGGCTTTTCTACACTTTTAAAGACAACATTGATATCACCTTGTCATGGTGAATGTTAAAGACTAAATGTTATTTTTGATATTGTTTTTAGGCATAAATTGGACAAATATATTCAAAATAAACTCTTCCTGTGCTACATGATGGTCTAAAAATTTATTCCAGGGAAAAAACTCTAGTATTTGTTGCAATCTTTACATCTGAATATTCTGATGAAATTGTCCATGAATTATAATGCAACACCTTTAGAAGTACATGTATATGTATATAAACATACTTCAGAACATGTTGCAACTTAACCAATTAAAAGCCTATGAATTGGACCTCATGCTGATTTAGTTATTCCAACATGTAGTAACTTCTAGACATCTTTGTAGCAAAATATCTTTATTCAGTTATGGCTGGTGACTGTCATTATACATGTATGCCATTTTTTGCGTGAAATGTTGTAAGCATTGCATCCATGAAGCTGCTGTTTTTATAATTAAATGATTTCTTTACTTCGAAGAGCAGAAATGCTATCTTTAAAGTAATGTTTGTTTGCCCTCTCTTGACTCAGGGTAAAATTATTGGGTAGGTAGGTGAGAAAATCTTCAACAACATTTCTTTAAGGGGGATAAGAGGAATAAAAAGAAAAAAAATACGGCCCTGCATTGAAAAAAAGTTTTTAGTCCGGTCATTTTAGTCAGTCGGTCTGGAGAGGCCGACAACCAAACATTTTTTAAAGATGGCCTATTTCTACACTTCATGGACATTAGCTCAATCATTGGATTAGGTAGTCTGAGAATCTAAATTGAAATATCAGACAGAACAAAATAAAGATGAATTCTAAGTGACATCAATTCATACTTTAATGAGTTTACAGAGTACTTCTGATTTCAGAGAAAAGGCAAATTCTGCAAAATGACATAACACTGTCATAAATATTTGTCAAGAACAGGGAAAAAGAAACAATGCTACAGTGATAGATATATCTCCTTGATATCCATGAAATAATAATTTAAATATAACAAAATTTTCTCCTTTTTAAAATCAAAATACAGAAAAAATTAAAAGATTATAAATGTAAACAATTTTAAAATAAACTACATGTATTTGTGAAAGATTTTAATTTAAGTAGATTACTAAACTGGTCTTATCATTCCTACTAAATTAACAACCTTACAATTTCCAAGTGTCATGTTTTAAACTTTTACAGTAGATATAATTATACATGTTCACTGCAGCTTTATGTACAAAACTCATCAGTTTTCAGAAATACTCATTTGAGCATATTAGGTCCTGGTAAGAACAAAATTTAATGAATAAAAATATAAATCTTAATTGTTCATGTATTAATTTCCTTGCAATTTTACAAACTCTTTTAAGAAACTTGTTACATGTAAGTATAGACAAAGGCAACCTTCAATTAATACCTATGATGTATACTTTTATTTTACTGAAAACAAATTCAAAGATGGACAAACAGAGCATGCACTGCAATCATCACATACACATATTTTCTAAATATATGGAAAACAGCATATATATAGGATGTTGTTAAACATTAAATTTTCTTCTTTAATCTATAGACATATAAAAATATGCATTGGGTATAACAAGTCAGAAGTTCTTCTCCAAATCTCCATTGATTTTGCCATGTCTGGTTCAACATCTTAGCTTGATCCATCCAACTTTCTTTAATATTCTTGAGCTGATATGGGATGACCTCTACTTTGATTGATGGCACAAATCTTTTAAGGAAACACTGAAGTACTTTTTTTTTTGGTTCTTATCTATTCCAATTAATGACCCATGATCTGAAATCATATGTGTTCATTTTTACAATAACATTTAAGGAATTGCATTTTTGGAATTGCATAAGGAATTGCACTGAGTTTCATTCACTCACTGAAATGAAAAAATTTCCAATATAATCAATGAAGAATCAATATGAAATTATTGTAAAATTTACAGATTGAATTAGTGAAATGCAAATGCTTGATCAAGAAAGTTAATGTTCTTGTCATGCACAATCTGTATCTCTTTTTTATTAATTAGAAAATGAGATATTAATTAAAATCAAACATCAAACCTCATTTAAAAAGGTAACTTGAACAACTGAATACCTGTTTCAATAATGTTACAAATATTAGGCCTAAAAAGCAAGGATTTTATTTTTCATAATTTCTTGAATTAATGCATTTTTATTTTTTGGCAATGTTGGGATATTAGTCACATCCTGACATCCTTGTACCGTTTATTCATCGTAGTCAGTAGATCATTCATAACTTTCAGTAAAATGAATAGTTAAATAATTACCTGATGAAAATACTATCAACAATCAAACTGTCAACATCATTGGACATGGTCAAATGCACCGTGACTTTTCTTCCCTGTTCGGACTGCACAATACTTTACAGGATACTCTCAGGTCTTTTCTTTTTTCTTTCCCATTCTCACTTAAAATTTTAGTGTAGTGGTGAAGCGAGAATCACACAACATCACAATGCGTCAATGACTTTCTTCTGATCGGAATGGCCGTGCAACTTGCCACGTTCCGTATCGAAAATAAACAAGTCCTCCTTTATTGGTTCATCCACATGCATCACGCTAATCTCAAAGGCTTCTAAGATTCCTATGCTTTGATTTGTTATAAGACTTTCTCCTGAAAACGTCCTTTGTTTTTAGTCCTAACAATAAGTGACAACAAACATCAAGTATGACAGAGGAAATTCGTTACCGAGATGCTTAGCATCGCTGGTTTAAATTCGCCTGTTTCAAACGCTTTGGTGATTCGCAAGAGTTATCTCCCTGTAAACGCAAACCTTACCTTAAACGTTTTGTTAGTTGTCTTTCCATAATTTACAGTAATCAACAACAACTTGTTAAACGTAAAGATAGAACAACAGTTACACGTGTGGTTTCGACACAGACACAATAAGAAACAAAAAACATGACTAGCATGTCATACTTTTTGTTGAATTCTACAACATCGCTATTCTCATTTACAAACAGATAAACCATACTTTATATGCATGAATATACATGCCCATATTTCATGCAGTGAAAGCAGGATGAATCTAAATATTTAAAAACGGCACTCTTGCTACATCTTTAAGATACATTGGCGGATCCAGAGGGGGGGTTCCGGGGGTTGGAACCCCCC
Source organism: Saccostrea cuccullata (assembly GCF_032062105.1). Lineage (NCBI taxonomy): Eukaryota > Metazoa > Mollusca > Bivalvia > Ostreida > Ostreidae > Saccostrea > Saccostrea cuccullata. The sequence continues at coordinate 39,644 of NW_026930821.1, forward strand.
CTTTATTTTTTCCAAGTACGGAGAGAGAGAGAGAGAAAGAAAGAGTTGATAAAACGTTTTCCGAGAATAAATATATGTACAGTACGTCTAACTTATGTATTGAATAGATAGATTCTCACACTTTTAGTTTCCTCCATTCACTTTCAATATAACTTTTTTTTATGAGAGAATGGTAGAAAGTATTGTACTTATTTTTATATGTCTTATAACTGATATGTAACATGCACGTATGGAACGCCGTCACTGCCTTATAGCAGAACACTGCGATTGCATTGCGTCAACCTTCCATTACATTATGTCAACTCTTTATGACATTTACTCACACTGGTATTGCATTGTGTCAACTTTCCTCTACATTATGTCAACTCTTTATGACATTAACCCACACTAGTATTGCATTGTGTCAACCTTCCATTACATTATGTCAACTCTTTATGACATTAACCTACACTACTATTGCATTGTCTTAACCTTCCATTACAGTATGTCATCTCTTTGTGACATTTATTAGCACTACTATTGCATTTTATCAACTTTCCTTTACATTAGGTCAACTCTTTATGACATTTACACACACTACTGTTACATTGTGACAACTTTCTTTTACATTATGTTAACTTCTTTATGACATTTACTAACACTTCAATTATATTGCGTCAAACTTTCACTGCATTATATCAGCTCTTTGTGACATTATGTCAAAAGATTTTTACGTGGTGTTAAGATACATTAATATAATTTCAACTCAGTATTACATTACGTGCAGTCTCTACTATTTGGTCTGAGTAGTTCATTACCTGATGTGAATTTATCTTAATTTGATATCAAGTCGCTATAATACGATGTCAGAATTTCATTACATGATGTCAAAAAATTGTCACATGTGGTCAATTCTTTTACTACATTATGTTATCAATATGCTACATGACGACGTGAATCAATTTCATGATGTGAATTTGCCCTTACTTTTTAACAAATCGTTATTACGTTATGTCATTGTGTCTTTACATTGTGTCAAAAATGCTCAGCCTCTTGTCAGAATACATGTATCTTAGGCTATTTCATATTGATCTGCTGTGGGAAGCTCATGTTATACTGTGCGCACTCTTCTACATTATGTCGATTCACTATTACGTTATGCGAACACGGGTATCCTCGGCCTTTATATGCGCATAACTTATTTTCCGCGTTCCGCAGGCACTAAAAATGGCGGGAAAGAAAACAGTCGTAGAAGAAATTCTCGGCGATTTGGGAATGGCATATTTAAATGAAAACGTAAAGCGACAAATGATTGACAATATTGAAACGTGCAGCACAAGGCCTTCACACTGCGACTGTGAATTAATTCTAATGGCGTTTTCTTTAATCTGATAATTAAATAAATAAAATATTATGAGTCGAGCAGCATTTTTTTTTTTATTTTCATATTGAATTGTATTTTTTTTTTTTTTGTTTTTTTTAATAGAAGTCTTAAACTTCTTATCTTATTAAGAACATTGTCATATGCTTTTTATCAGTCTCTACCTCTCCTTTCTATTTTTAAAAGTGTTAACACACAGTATAACAAACGTGCAACGGTGGGTTGGGGGTTGGGGCAGGAATCCCGTCCTTCCATCTTTAGTGACCAAAATATACATAAGATTAATAAATTTATTGGTTTACTTTGTAGGACATTGCTTAAGATTAGCTGAATTAAGTTGAAAACTTTTTTCTATAAAACTATAAAGCCTAAGAGCTTCTCCCCCCCTTGGTCTCCAACCATATACCGTCCCCCTTCCTTGTGCGAGATTCCCATATCCGCCACTGATAATTGCCCATGCATGCTTGCTAAGGCATATTCAACTGATTTAGACTGATATATAGATTTTTGTAATAGAATTCTGGCACTGGCATTGTTGAAAAAATTACTAATTCCAGTGACGTAGCATCTTTTTTGAAAGGGGAGCCGAGGTCAGCCAGAAAAAAAAATCTACTCGAAACAAAAAAAGTCCTAATTTTTTTCCAAGTATACAACATTACCCGCTGTGGACTATACTTCAAGAATTTGTGGGTTTGGGGCTGTGCTTTCCATGAACATTACATTTTCTATAGTAAAGTTATATATGGGAAAAGAGGGGGGGGGGGGCTGATATTATGTGCCTGAAATTCGTCCTAATCAATGAAGATCCCCCCCCCTTCTCTTACCAGTCATTAAAACATGGTCGTCAACATTCATTATATACCAGATATACAGCTTTGAGATAATGAAAATGTATTTTTACATCAGGTAATGAACTTTTGGAATCCATATGATGAAGAGTTAACACAATATAAAGATGTTTTTAAATCACATTAGAAAAGGTTGACATAACGTAATTATATATCCACATCACGGAATGGAGTTTTGACATAATGTAATAAAGTGTTGATATAATATAAAGTTATGTTCACATTATGTTATACACTTTTTACACCGCGTAATAAAGCACTGACATGAAGGTAAGATGTGTTCACCTCACATAATGATGCTCCCGACGTATAATAAAGATAAATCCATATCACGTAATAATGATTTGATATAATAGAAATATACACTCTTAAAAAGGAATGGATTTTTGACTTCATGTAATGATAAGTTTAATTATAAAACACAATTTGCTTGACGCAATGCGATTTTGACCTCGCATATTAAAGAAATGAAATGATGTAAAGAAACATTCATTTCAAGTAATAAAGTTTTAACACAATGTAAACACATAATCACTTAACAAAATGGATTTTTTACTTCAAGTTATGAAGTGCTGACATAATAAAAGAATGTATTTACTTCATGTAATGCAGCATTGACATGATGTTATGATATTTTCACATCATATCATAAAAATTGACATAACGTAAAGATATGTTCACATCACGTAATGATAAATTGACATAATAAATGTATCTCCCTCTAGTTTTCTTTACAAAAGTGATGAATTGCGGAATTTGCTGCGTCTGAGAAACTCACAATCACAGAATAAATCTAAAGAGACAGAATCAAATCTGTAGAATTTCAATGAACTTTATTGTTTGAGACCAGATTGGAAAGTGTTTCCAATACAAATGAAAATCAATCATGTTAAGTTTTACAAACAGACATACAACTACATTGAAAGTATAAAAATATTAAAAATGTAAAAATTATTATTTATAAACAAAGTCATTAAAGTAACATGACAAAATCACCGTCAGAGAAAAATCCATTTTATACTAAAGAACATATCTGTACAAACTTTTATTTTTAAATCAAAACAAAGAATAATAAAGCTTACCGATTAAACTGTTATAAAAGTTTGTCATAATGATTAATCAAAAATAGCCGAATATCAAAGATCAAATAACTTTTGGCAGCTTTAGGATTTTGCGCTACAACTTTCGGTTTTAGCTTGTAAACACTTATTTCTACGCCTCCGCTGACTAGAGAGTTACGTATGAAATTTTAGCGGTGAATTCGGAATACGAAAATTTCAATGTAAACAAAAGTAAAAATTCAAAGAAAATCTTTTCAGAAAATGAGGGGCAAAATATGATTAAGAAATAATGTAAAAATAAAGTGAATTGTTATGAGTTACAAAATCCCATAAAATGTTTTCAACAAGTAAGTGAGTTAAATATTTTAGTTATCAATGACAATTAATATTGAACACAATACTGTAACAGTTAATTAGTCAAACAAAGAAATCTACAAATTTCCTAAAAATTCTTTTAGTAAACCTAAATTAAAAATTACTGACTTAAGTAAATATTGTTATTTTAAGATAAAAACTATTTATTATAAGAAATTTAGAATAAAAATTAATAAAAACTTACCAAAAAGACAGAATCAAATCTGTAGAATTTCAATGAACTTTATTACTTGAGACCAGATCGGAAAGTGATTTTACTAAAATCACTTACCCATGCGGTCACTCTACAGATTTGAATTCTGACCAATCAGGAAGCAGTATAGCAAAATAGTTTTAGCCAATTTCGGCAAAGGTTCTTTTATGTTTGACACTAATTGCTTAACTAACGAAGGTGTTAACTCAATTACTTATCTGTCCGCATTCGCTTTTTTATAACAAAGACGGATTAAGAAAAGCCGTAACAAAGTAAACATTTTCCGTGATGAGGAATTTTGTAGTGTCAAGTTAAGTGTGTACAGAATTTTATTTCTAACGATGCCGAAATAAGAAAGAATTTACTTATTTACTCATTGGCTTGCTATGACGATTTGATCTTAAAAGACATGCTAATTTCATACAAAGAAAGTGAGAAATAACTTTATTACCTAGAAATCTAAAATCTAAATATTCACAAGTGACAAGATGGTACTCAAAAGAACAAAACATTTTTCCTAAATTAAACTAAACATGGCAAGAAACTGTGCAAAATTGAGTAATATTAAATGTTGACAGTTTAATTAAGCATATTTTAATTATCGTTAATCAAGAATCATGAATTTAAGCTATTTTTCAATTTTAACTCATGAATTGAAAATTCATGTATTTATAAATGTTACATTAAAAGTTTAAATCTAAAGTTTAAACTTATTAAGCTATATTTCAATTTTAACTCATGAATTAAAAATTCAT
>NW_026930822.1:0-44541 GCF_032062105.1 Saccostrea cuccullata
ATGAATCTCTGATTATTTATGCTTATGAGTAGTGTCCAGCGTTAAGACAAAAGGATCTTTTATGTGCATTATATTCGATCTGCATGGTGAATTTCTATACATTGATAGTCATAGTTTTCGTCTCTTTATAGACTAGTTATTGTTCATTATAATAGCTGTCTGATAAGCATTGATCTAGACGGGTAAGACTAAAACAAAAACAAGATAATTCAAAAGTAACTAGTTTATTATATACAACACAGCAAAATATCTACACACTACAATTCAAAACATTCAGATTGGAAAACTGGGGACACACAACTGTTCTGCAATTACAACTAAAATATGAGTCACCCCCCTTAAAAAACAAGTTGTATCATGGGGGATGAAAAACCGAGTACATTTTATAAAAAATATCCCCCCCTTTAATAGTAACAATTCTCTAGGGGGATGAAATACAAAAGAACATTTTTTACGAAGTTATCCCCCTTTGTTAATAATACATACAACCTTAAAAAACTTGGGGGGATGAGATACAAAAATTTTCAACAACTTGTAACGAATTGGCCAAATACAGATGCAGAGCAGATGTAGCCCCCAAGTTCCTGTTCAAACCCTTGTCAGTACAAAATTATCGAGTTGAACAGAGTGTTGTGTCTGTCTGAACCAGTTGAATTTGAGCATCTTTGATAATGTTAGGGGATGTATGTATGTATCTAACATAACAATCTGATGACCATCGACCTAGAGTTTGAATCAGATGGTCTTCAAGACGGGCTTCATGAGCAGATGTTGCTGCCCCAATTCTGAAGGAATGACCATTATAACTATTACTAGTTAAACCTAATTTTTCTAAAAGACATTTGATGTGCTTTATGAAAAATTGTCTAGGTAAAGGTTTTCTGTCTTCAATTACAAAAAAAGCTTCAGTGTTCGCTGAAAGTAAAGACTGCCTTAAATTGTAATATTTACAAATAGAAAGCACTGGACATACAGAAAAACCTGTTTTATAAAAAGGAATTGTAATACCTTGCCTGAAGGGGTCAGTTTTAGACTTCTTAAGTGTAATAAAAACAGATTCAGTGCTGATCTGAACATCATTTAAGCATAGATGGCTCTCTGAGTCAAACTGCTTTAACACTGTAAATTCACCACACCTAAGAATACCAAAAAATGCTGCAACACAAGCAGCTTCTAACATGATACTATTAAAATAACCAAAAACAGACATTTTTAATAAATTGCACATCTGTGATAATATGGGCATGGTTATAGGTAAACGAACACGTTTACTAATAGACCCTTGTTTCTTTTTAATGCCCACTAAAATTGCTTTTAAACGCTCCAGTGGTTTTCCATCTTTGAGCATGGGGTTGAAACCACCTTGCTTTAGGTAAAAGAATCTTATCCCACACAAATAAAGTTTGATTGTTGAATGTTTAATTTGTTTATGTTCGTCACAAAACGCTGCAAAACGCATAAGAAGCCTTTCTGTCACGGTCGGAAGACTTCCATCATCCCATGTTGTGCCCTGCAGTAAAAGGAACTTTGTGTACGTGTCCATACCAGCTTTGTAGGCCGTTAGGGTGGCACGGGATAAAGCATGCATCCAGAGGTTTTCTACTGCGCAGTCCAAAGAATCTGGGATAGTGGTGGACAAGGTGTTGGCTGTTCTTCTGCATTCGGCGCCAGTTGTCAGAATTTCTTTATCTGAAAACGAGATAAAGCATCGGCTATAGAGTTTTTAACACCAGGAACATGTTCACTATAGACAGAAAAATTGTTTATTGCAGCACACATAGTTAAGCGTCTCATTAATTTCATGATGAAAGGTTCTTTGGATCGACCTTTTTTTAATAATGCACACTGTAGCCATGTTGTCACAGTTAAAAAGGATCTTTTTACTAGACCACTGATTTCCCCATAGAACTGCTGCGACCACTATGGGATACAGTTCTAGGAAAGCCATAGAAGCTGAGTAGTTCTTGATTGTGGGTAATTCTTGGGGCCACTTGTCATAAAACCATTTATTGGAGAAAAAACCTCCAAAACCTATTGATGATGAGGCGTCAGTAAACAAACAAATTTGAGAAGCTGATGTCAGTTTGTTTCATAGAAAAGGTTAATCCCATTCCAATTAGTCAAGAATTCCAGCCACATTGTCAGATCAGCTTTACATTCTTTGTTAAGGTGAACATGATGGTAACTTTCTTTTACGGTCGACATTAAATTGTACAAATAAGTAACAAATGCTCTTCCTGGCAAGATAACGCGACTTGCAAAGTTCAAGTGTCCTAGAAGTTGTTCAAGCTCTTTTCTTGTACAAGAAGGTTTTTTGAGTATTGTTTTAATAAAGTCAATAATTCTTTCTAGCTTGTCTTTTGGCAAACGAGCTTGCATGTTGACTGTGTCTAATATCACTCCGAGGTATTCCAATTCACATGTAGGGCCTACGGTTTTTTTAGATGATAAAGGAATATTTAACTTGTTAAATATTAAAGTTAATAAAGCCATAGTTCTTTCCCCACAAAAATCTGGTGTGTCTATGGTCAGAAAGTCGTCAAGCAAATGAAAAATTACATTGATGTTGTAATTGTGTTTTGCAATCCAGCAGATACTTTGAGATAACATGTTGAAAAGTTTGGGACTAGAACGACAACCAAATGGTAAGCGAACATAATTGTAGTATTTGTTTTCCCATTTGAAACAAAAGAGATGCCACTGTGGCGGAGTAACTGTTTGAAAGCATCAGAAATGTCAACTTTACAGCAAATGCTGTACTGGCCAAATTCTTGTATAACCTGAATTGCATCATCTAATTTGATGTAGGACAACGAACACATATCTTTATCCATAAGATCATTAACACTGAGATGCTCGTCTTGGTTATGCGGTGAGGAGAGGTCAAGAATAAGTCTCTTTTTTCCTGAATATTTATGAGTGGCTATTTTAATAGGACTGACTCTGTAAACGGGAAATGGAGGTTGATCGAACGGACCATTACAAAGCCTTTGACAATTTCATCTTTGATCCGCTTTCTGACTGTTTCTGGATCTCTCCTAGCAGATAATGCATTTTTACATTCAAATGAAACGAGATCGGACTCAGAAACTAGCATATCGAAACCATATTGAATACTGTCTCACAGCAATGTTGAAAATTCTTTATCCGGATGATTTTTTAATTCTAGTCTCAGCTGATTATGGTTAATTGGAGTAGAAGCTAGTCATGATTGATTTTCAGTACCAGTAGCAGGTTTGGTATTCTGTTGTTTTGATTTAAGATTTGGAGACTTATTTTTTGAAGGACACTGATTTCTGCCATGATTTTTTGACTTGCATTGTTTACACACATGGACGTATTTACAGTAAGGCTTAGTACAACCCTGCACCCAACTGAAGTTATTGCAAACTTGTTGGCCGTTGTAGTACACAATTTCGCGTCCAAGGGTATCTGCTTTACCTGTACCCGTGTGAAACTGGGATTTAGATGGACACATGTTGGTAGAATGCATAGTTGAGTAACACTTCGCACAAGAGTTAACACGGGAACCTGCACATATTTTCTGTCTCAACTCAATATCGCCCTTAGACCAGTCGATTTTGACATTGTGTTGAATAAGCATAGTAGCACATTTTGCGGAGAACATTTTGTGGTACTCATATAATTTTTGTGGCCAGATATTAGCTGTTTCGACAACATGTGCAAGGTACAAATCTAACTCCTCTGCCCTTGAAGGGAATGCTGAACACATAATTCTTTTATATCTGCCGAAAGCAACTATAAACTCCTCTAAAGAAAGGGTTCTTTGTAATCTTTCATCTTTTTCTTGAGTTTTCTTTTTAGCAGGTGTTTCATAATTTGGAATGAGTAGAGTGTTTAAATTCACGTCTTTACCAGCTACTATCTGTTGCCGATCTTCTGGTGAAATGATATCGATGTCTGAGATCGATGATGCTGGTACCTCGAATGATGGCCTTGACATTTGGCTTGCGTCACTGCTGGTACGTACTGGGTACAACATGGAGGGGAACGCATTGACCTGAGTTTGACATGCTGCCATAGCCGAGTGCAAGCTAAAGTTTGATGAAGGCTCGCTTTTTTGCGTCATCACTTGCAGTAAAGTTTGCTGGCAAAGTTGAAGCGTATTTATCAGTGCGCTTTCTAATTTGTGATTATTGCCGAGGCCTTCCGAAGTACTCTGGGCGGAAGTTGTCTGTGTGCGAGGTAGGGTTTCCGACGTCGAGGTGCCCTGGGCGGAAGTTAACTGCAATGTATCATTGCAAGGTGGGGATTGAGTAGACGGTTGCACCACCGTCATAGAATCCCGGTTTTGACTAGTGGAACTTTGAGAAACAGATTCTGTATTTAAAACAGAGTTTGTACTAGCGACACTAGCGGATGTGTCATTGTTTTTCTGCGTACTTGTGTTGACACTATTTTCTTCGAACAGAGCGTGGGAACTATTTTCCGCTGAGAAGGATTGTCTCTCTTTGTTGTCTTCGTATAATTTTCTTAACTGGCTGTTATTCAGACGAATAGAAATGTTAATTCCTAAGTCTTTCAACGCCGTTTTTAATTGTGCGTTAGTCCAGTTTGCTGGATTAGTAACGTCTATCGTGTTCTTAGACCTGCGCCTTGACGCCATGGCGAAGGAATGGAAGTATCCAGTTACAAAATCACAGATTCTTGTCAAAAACAACACAGATCCACACAATGAATACACAAGAATAATCACATCCAGTAGTAAAAGTTTCTACATGATGAGGCAAGGGAAAAAACGGCATCAGATGACTTGAAATCAAAAATGTAAAAAAAAAAAAATGATTTTTGGAAACCCGCACCAGCAATGAATTCGATATAAGCAATGACGTCACGAAAAGATGCTAAAGTGAGGCTGGGTTATGAAACAAAATGAGGGTAAAGAGGCTCTAAAGGGGGAAAAATTATGCTAAGACAAAATAAATTTGATACGACAAAAAAGTGAAATGTGAAAACAAAAATAACTTCTATAAACATAAATTATATACATAATTCTTATTTAATTTGCGATCTCATTCTAAATATGAGAATTAAATAACTGAAATGTACATTTATGTTGTTTAATTTTTATTTTTATGAAAATTATAAATCAATTGTTGTGTTTTGTTTTTTTTTTTTTTCATTTTATTTTTGTGGGTGAGGGTGGGGGTGAGGCATTTTTACAATTAGTCTGCATTTTATAGACTTCATCTAAACTGTGAGTTTGAGTTTTTTTTTTCCCTAAAGGATGTGCATCATTATTTTTGTTTTAAGATCAAATTTAAAATGCAAAATGATGAGATATTAGATGTCACATTTTTAAAACTTCATTTGATGAATTAATACATTTTGTTTAAAATAAGTAGCAATAACATGCAAGTTTTAGAGTTATTTGACAACTCACTATATACTTGCTTTTTAAAATTGCACATTGTTGTTTAATTTTTTCTTTTACAGCTATGAATATTGTCTCAAATTTTTTATGTTTTTTTCTGTGTTCTACATTTATTGATATGTTTTTTAACGGTGTCCAACTTGTCAAGTAACTGAAAAGATTAATTAAAATTCTTTTAAAAATCAGGATCATGTCTTTTTTTTATTATTATCATTAAACAATGAAATTATGTATGCTTTTGATGCATTATGTACACTTAAAATTCATGCACCAGCAGATATAGAAGAGCAATTTTCATTAGAAATAAGCAGTAAAGATAAAGAGATTATTCAATTAAAAATAGTTTGAAAACATGTTGAAAACAAATTTTGGAGTATGCATGTTATCAAATAGGAAAAAGTATTATGAGTATTGTTATTTTTAAAGTTAAAAAATTATATCACGGAGTGGCAATTGCATTATCGATTTATATTGAATAAACGTTATTTGCAATTGCTTGACATTTATTTTCCGTTCCGCTTTCCGTTCCGTTTTCCGTTCCGCGTTTTAGCAACACCCCTGATATTACTGTAACAGTACTATATACAATGTTGATGTCAAATTTGATGCATTGCTGATGCCTTTAGTTTCAATAAACATGACTGTTTAATTGGTGTTACATTTTGTTCCGTATGTGTAACGTAGTACAATTCTCAACTAAGGTTGGATTTTCAGTAAGGTGTGACATTCTTGATATTACATAATAAGCTTCTGAAATTTACAGACCTTTTATTTACAGACCTTTTATTTACCGTTGAAATATAAATGGGATAGAAATTTGGCCAAATATCAATTAGTGTAACAAATATCCAGTTACAAGGTCTCATACACCAAAGAGGTGGGGCTAAAGATTGATTTCTTAACCAATGAGAATCTATTTGCAATTCGACAGACGCTAATTATGTAGCGCCGAGAATGCCATGCCTTACTGAAAGTCCAAGGTTAAATGAGAATTTTATTGAAGTGAATCGTATTCAACAATGAATTTTAAAGAATTTAAATGATAATTGACTGGTATATACCCCCTCTGATGGTGTCTGTTTAAGTAACACAATTTTGTTGCAGTTTTCTCAGCAACTGATCATACTGCAGATGCTTGAAATTTTAGCACATTCCTTAATGAAGCATGTCGTATGGCGCAATTAAGTATTGTTCAAATCTGATGGTAACTTCCTGCTTATCTGTGCCTCTGTCTGTACCATACATAAAATTTTTTTAGCAGTTTTCTCAGAAACACTCTTTGCCAAGGCATGCCATATGGTGAGAATCATTTTTAGCTCATCTGAGCCGAAGGCTCAAGTGAGCTTTTCTGATCACATTTTGTCCGGCGTCCATCTAGCTGTCTGTCTGTAAACTTTTCACATTTTCTACTTCTTCTCAAGAACCGCTGGGCCAATTTCATCCAAACTTGCCACAAAGCATCCTTGGGTGAAGGGGATTCAAGTTTGTTCAAATGAAGGGCCACACCCTCATTCAAGGGGAGATAATTGAGAATTAGTGAAAATTTGGTGGTACTGGGTATGTTTTAAAAATCTTCTTCTCAACAACCACTAGCTGTGCCAGGGAAATGAAACTTATGGGGAAACATCCTCAGGTGGTGTAGATTTAAGTTTGTTCAAATCATAACCCCCGGGGGTAGGGCGAGGCCACAATGGCCGACTAAAGTTTTATATAGAAATATATAGGAAAATTCTTTAAAAATCTTCTTCTCAAGAACAGCAAAGTCATAATTGCTCATATTTATATGGAAGCATCCCCAGGTAGTGTAGATTCAAGTTTGTTCAAATCATGACCCCTGGGGGTAGGGCGGGCCAAACTTTTGGATTTAAACTTTTCAGTAGTATTGTAAACCAATTTCTACTTTTCCTAGCCACAATGCTCGGGTGAGTGATGTGGCCCATGGGCCTCTTGTTGTTCAAACCCATTGTAAACTTCCTGTTTATTATTGCATCTGTCTATACCAACACAACAAATTTTCGTCTCATTTTTTAGCAACAACTCATTGCGGATGCTTGAAATTAACTCTTTGAGGATGCATACCACATGGTTCGATTCCTTTTTAGCTCGCCTGAGCCAAAGGTTCAAGTCAGCTTTTCTGATCAAAATTCGTCCGTTGTCTGTCGTCGTTGTCGTATACATTTCACATTTTCATCTTCTGACGAACCACTGGGCCAATTTCAATCAAACTTGCCACAAAGTATTCTTGGGTGAGGTGGATTAAAGTTTCTGCAAAAGAAAGGTCTGCACACCTTCTTCCAAGGACAGATAATTATTAATTAGTGAAAATTCATTGCATCTTTTAAAAATCTTCTATAAACAACTGGGCCGGGAAAGGTATACCGTATATCCGGGTTTTTTTCCGCGTGTTGAAAATTTTGCAAGAAAAGGGTAGATTAGTACAGTTTTATTTCGGTGGGCCACAATGGCTGATCAAAGTTTTTTTTATAGGAATATATAGGAAAAATCTTTAAAAATCTTCTTCTTAAGAACCACTGGGTCAGGAAAGATGAAACTTATGTGAAATCATCTTCAGGTAGTGTAAATTCAAGTTTGTTCAAATCCTCACCCCCAGGGGTAGGGAAGGGGCGGGGGCAGAATGGCTTATCAAAGTTCTAAGTAGGACAAGATAGGGAAATCTTTTAAAATCGTCTTTTCAAGTACTTCAAAGCCATGATTAGTGACATTTATGTGGAATCATCCTCAGGTAGTGTAGATTCTAGTTTGTTCAAAATGTTCTCAAGAATAGCAAAGCCAGGATTAGTAATACTAGTATTTATATGGAAGCATTTTCGGGTAGTGTAGAATTAAATTTGTACAAATCATAACCCCCAATGGTAGGGTGGGACCACAATGGTGGATCAAATTTTTACATAGAAAAATAAAGGAAAAAAATCTCAAGAACAGAAAAGCTATGTTTAGTCATATTGACATTTAAGCATCCTCATGTATTGAAGATTTAAATTTATTCAAATCATGGCCCTTTGGGGTACGGAGGGAAACAATGTGGAATCAAATTCAAATTATTATTAAGTTATATATAGGAAGAAAATGTTAAAAGTAATCTTTTTATCAAGAACAACAAAGTCATATGCTGTTATTAATATGAAGGCAATCTCAAATAGTATTAAAATTCAAGCCCCCCCCCCCCCTCCTGATTTGTGCTTTTTCCTAGCGGATTTGCTCAGGTGAGCGGTGTGGCCCCTGGGCCTCTTGTTTTTTTATCTTATGATAATGTTTAATTTTCATACACTTATTATAAATCAAAAGCGGCTAAGGGTAAGGATAACAATTTTATACGTATAGTAATTTTAATCGGGCGATTGTGGTCGGTGTCAACCCTTTCCTGTCTCAAACAAGCTGACAGCAATTGTTCTTTCAGCAACAGGACCGGCTAAGCAGTGCCCTGATCAAAGCATAATTCATCTGTGTAATGCCCGTGACAAAACTATTAGGAGTCCAATTTATTTTGCATATGATCTTTGACCTTGACATTTGACCTTAACAAAACTTTAATCTTGGCCAAAGCTTTACACCTGATGAGACAGGTCTTTTACATCTTCATGTGAAAAGATTTGACAAATGAACTTTGCCATAGACAACGTTTACTGCATCCCATTTAAAAATTACAGACATTGCATATCACTCCCCTGCAGCAAAACTGCACTTTGGTTTTCTGCTTGACAAAATGTCATTATTCAGAATTTCAGAATTTGTAGAGTTTGTAGAATGCATCTATTTTGGCACTTTTGTTCTACTGTCATAAACCTTGACATCGAACATAAATGAAATTTGAATTTTGTGTTGGTCGATCTACTTTTATGAGGATTTCTACCATTGCACAATTTATGCATTAATTATGAAGAGATGTTTATGTTCAGATTTTCTGTGGAACAAAGGAACAACATGATGGAATTTTATGATTTCTTTCCATTGATGAAATAGATGAATCAATATACATATTGACTGAAATTTTCAATGTTAAAATATTTCCACATTAATAAACAATCTCTGTCAATCGATATAAAGTTCAATGTCCTTTGCTTCCTCCTTAAAAGGATTCAACTACAAAATAAAAAAAAAGTATGTTATAATGACAACATAAAATGATAACTTTAGATTAATAAATTTTAATCTTAAAATAATCATTATAGTTCATTATACAATTCGACCAGGCGTTCTCTACAAGATGTTAACGTTGTAACTGAACACATCCAAAGACACCCTTAAAAGTAATTGGATTTCATTTTGATAATGCAAAAAATGTTGGACACCCTGTAGAAAATAAGGTACTTCGACCCCGCAAGAGGGAAAATCCTTAATATGGCTTTTCAGGCTATGTAATAAGTATACACACTCTTCTGATAGGTGAATGATCATTGCTGATGGACAAAAAGTACACAAACCCTAGGTGATACACAGACCCTTGGTGATACACAGACCCTATGTGATACACAGACCCAAAGTGATACATAGACCCTAGGTAATGCATAGATACTAGTTGTTCCATAGACCCTGGGTGATACATAGATCCTAGGTGTTCCATAGACCCTAGTGATACATAGACCCTAGGAGAAAACCCTTGGTGGTACACAGATCCTTGGTGATACAAAGACCCTAGGTGACACACAAACCATTGTGATACACAGACCCTAGGTGATACACACAGACCCAAGGTGATACATAGACCTTAGTTGATACATTAACCCTTGGTGATACATAGACCCTTGGTGATACACAGACACTTGGTGATACACAGACCCAAGGTGATACATAGACCTTATGTGACACATAGACCCTAGGTGATACATAGACCCTTGGTGATACACAGACCCTCGGTGATACATAGACGTACCCTTGCTAATACAGAGACCCTTGGTGATACATAGACCCCTTGGTGACAAATAGACCCTAGGTGATACAAACAAGCACTTGGTGATAAACATAACCTTTGTGATACAGTCCCTTGGTGATACATACACCGTTGGTAAAACACAGGGCATTAGTAATATACATACTTTTTATGATACATAGACCCTTGGTGACAAAGACCCTGCGTAGTACATAGACCCTGCGTGATACACAGACGTGATACACAAGAGTCATAGACCCTTGTTGATACCGAGACCCTTGACAACGACCCTCTGCGATGCACATACTCTTGGTTATATTAAAAATCAAACCCTTGCAAATACACATAGACTCTTTCTGATACACCATTGTTAATATAGTGAAAAGTGATCAATATACAGAGACTGGTAATAAGTAAGTAGACCCTGGTACGTGACAGGTAATACCTACCCTAGA
Source organism: Saccostrea cuccullata (assembly GCF_032062105.1). NCBI lineage: Eukaryota > Metazoa > Mollusca > Bivalvia > Ostreida > Ostreidae > Saccostrea > Saccostrea cuccullata. Next base: position 10,739 of record NW_026930822.1, read on the forward strand.
TATAAATATACAAACCTTGATGATTTGCAATAATAGCGGTAATTACTCTAGTGATGGGTATATAGAACCTGTAGAGTGGTATAGAGAACCTGGTAATGGTGAATAAAGATCCTGGTGATGGGTATATAGACCCTGGTGATTGGTAATACAGACCCTGGTGATGGGTATATAGACCCTGGTGATAGATAATACAGACCCTGGTGATGGGTATATAGACCCTGGTGATGGGTAATACAGACCCTGGTGATGGGTATATATACCCTGGTGATGGGTATATAGACCCTGGTGATGGGTATATAGACCCTGGTGATGGGTATACAGACCCTGGTGATGGGTATACAAACTCTGGTGATGGGTAATAAAGACCCTGGTGATGGGTATACAGACCCTGGTGATGGGTATATAGACCCTGGTGATGGGTATACAAACCCTGGTGATGGGTATACAAACCCTGGTGATGGGTATATAGATCATGGTGATGGGTATATAGACCCTGGTGATGGGTAATACAGACCCTGGTGATAGGTATACAGATCCTGGTGATGGGTATACAGACCCTGGTGATGGGTATACAAACCCTGGTGATGGGTATATAGATCCTGGTGATGGGTATATAGATCCTGGTGATGGGTATATAGACCCTGGTGATGGGTAATACAAACCCTGGTGATAGGTATACAGATCCTGGTGATGGGTATATAGACCCTGGCGATGGGTATACAGACCCTGGTGATGGGTATATAGACCCTGGTGATGGGTATACAAACCCTAGTGATGGGTATATAGATCCTGGTGATGGGTATACAAACCCTGGTGATGGGTAATACAGACCCTGGAGATGGGTAATACAGACCCAAGTGAGGGGTAATACAGACCCTGGTGATAGGTATACAGACCCTGGTGATGGGTAATACAGACCCTAGTGATGGGTAATACAGACCCTTGTGATGGGTATATAGACCCTGGTGATGGATAATACAGACCCTGGTGATAGGTATACAGACCCTGGTGATGGATAACAGAGACCTTGGTGATGGGTATATAGACCCTGATGATGGGTATATAAACCCTGGTGATGGGAAACAAACCCTTGTGATAGATTATTTAGACCCTGGTGATGGGTATATAGACCCTGGTGATGGGTATACAAACCCTGGTGATGGGTATACAGACCCTGGTGATGGGTAATACAGACCCTGGTGATGGGTATATAGACCCTGGTGACAGATAATATAGACCCTGGTGATGGGTATATAAACCCTGGTGATAGATAATATGGACCCTGGTGATAGGTATACAATCCCTGGTGATAAATAATACAGACCCTGGTGATGGGTATATACATGGGTATACAAACCCTGGTGATAGGTATACAATCCCTGGTGATAAATAATACAGACCCTGGTGATGGGTATACAATCCCTGGTGATAGATAATATGGACCCTGGTGATGGGTATATAGACCTTTGTGATGGGTATACAAACCCTGGCAATACATAAACAGAACCTGTCTATAACAAAAATAGTATGCCCTTACCAAAGTAAAATTATTGCAGCAAAATTTGCTGCTATATTGCTGCAACATTGCGGCAACACATTTTTGTCACCAGAAACAAGCTTTTTGGGTTAGTGAAATATCACCGCTAGCGGCAACAACTTCTGGTGACATTCTGGCAATAACTGCCAGAAAAAATGAAATATCACCGCTAGCAGCAACAACTTCCGGTGACATTCTGGCAATACTGCCAGAAAAAAACTTTCTGGCAACATCTAGGATTACTCATGAGCCATTTGTTGAGCATTCTCAGTCATTTACTTCCTCTTTTTTAATAAAGTGGAGGGAATTCAAAGGCAAGCAATTTGTTTTGCTTCATTACTGACTTGTATCAAGTTGATTAGAGTTGTTAATTGTGTACAGTGGGATTAGTCAAGACGAGTAGTAAGACAGCATGGTGTGGAATGACTAGAAAAAAGAATTTAAGCAGAATTATAGGAATGTGTACTCTGTTTCCATATCATCAGACTTGGTGAGTCAAAACCAATATTCTTTTTGAGATGAATGATTCAATGGAGATAAAATTGGAAAAATTATATGCGTTTCAATTAGTGCTTGTGATGCATGCATACTAGACTTGTATGTCTATATATCCTAGAGTAGCAGGAAAAGATGAATTAAAGCATGTTATTTGAAAATTAATGCAGAGTTGCTGGACATTTTCACAGTGGCATATTAATATTGTTTCTATAAACATTTTTTATGCGCCCATCTCGATAGATCGGGAGTACATATTGTTTTTGTCCTGTCTGTTTGTTTGTAAACTTTAACCTTCACCATTACTTTTGAACCAATGAGAGATAAAGATTTCATATTTGGTAAGTCTACTCCACTAATTAAGTTCTTTCAAATGACATCAAGGTCAATGACCTTGTGACCTTGACCTTGACCTGTATGCTAAAATAGCTTTTTCGAATATTCATCATAACTTAAAATTAATGAAAGATAGAGACTTTATATTTAGTATGCATAATTCACTAATTAAGCTTTTTCAAAAGACACCTGAAGGTCAATGACCTTGAGACCTTGGCTGTGACCCATATCCTTAAAATAGATTTTTTGAATCTTGGACATAAATCTTGAGCCATAAAAGATAGAGAACTTGTATTACGTATGCACCCTTCATTAATTAAGCTCTTTCAAATAACACCAAGGTCAATGACCTTGGGACCTTGACTATGACCATATACTTAAAATAGATTTTTTGAAACTTCGACATAACTTTTGAGTCATAAAAGATGGAGAATTCATATTTGGTATGCACCCTTCACTAATTAAACTCTTTCAAGTAACACCAAGGTCAATGACAATATGACTTTACTGTGACCCATATGCTAAAAATAGCCATTTTGATCCTCTGCCATAAATTTTGAACTATAAGAGATAGAGACTTCATATTTAGTATGCATACTCCACTAATTAAGTTCTTTCAAATGACACCAAGATCAATGACCTTATGACCATGACTGTGACCCATATGCTATAAATAGCTTTTTCAAACTTTATTGCCACCAGGCGCACAGTGTTTCACAAACATATCTTGATTTTCATTATGATGATCAACATAATTTTCTATCTGTTCAAAGAATAGCAGAAGTAGCTATTTCTTATTGACCCTGTGGCTTGCTATTGTTTGTTATATTCCTCAGCACAGTTTGTTAATTGTTAGATTGATAGATCATTATTTCTATTGAATACCAACTTATATCTAACTTACATACGAAAAACGATATTGCCGCAATATTGCGGCAATAATGCCGGAAGATGTTGCCAGAAGATCAATATTATGGTCATGATTTGCAGCAATATTGCCGCAACCCCTTTCTGGCAATATTGCCGCAAAACTAATTAACATACGAAAAACGATATAGCCGCAATATTGCGGCAATAATGCCGAAAGATGTTGCCAGAAGATCAATATTTTGGTCATGATTTGCAGCAATATTGCCGCAACCCCTTTCTGGCAATATTGCCGCAAAACTAATTAACATACGAAAAACGTTATAGCCGCAATATTGCGGCAATAATGCCGGAAGATGTCGCCAGAAGATCAATATTTTGGTCATGATTTGCAGCAATATTGCCGCAACCCCTTTCTGGCAATATTGCCGCAAAACTAATTAACATACGAAAAACGTTATAGCCGCAATATTGCGGCAATAATGCCGGAAGATGTTGCCAGAAGATCAATATTTTGGTCATGATTTGCAGCAATATTGCCGCAACCCCTTTCTGGCAATATTGCCGCAAAACTAATTAACATACGAAAAACGTTATAGCCGCAATATTGCGGCAATAATGCCGGAAGATGTTGCCAGAAGATCAATATTTTGGTCATGATTTGCAGCAATATTGCCGCAACCCCTTTCTGGCAATATTGCCGCAAAACTAATTTACATACGAAAAACGATATAACCGCAATATTGCGGCAATGTATTGCCAGAATGTTGCTGCAATATTGCGGCAATAAAGCCAGAAGATGTTGCCAGAAGGTCAATATTTTGGTAAGGGTGAATAGATAAATAAATAAAACAAAAAATTAATAAATAAGTAAATAACAAAATAAATAAAAAGATAATTTAAATAATAAATGAATTAATTAATTGACTAATTTTTAAAGAATAATTATAAAAAGGAATGAATATTATAAATAAATAAATAAATTATCTATTAGTAAATCAAACATTTACTTAATTATTAGAAATATTAAATAAACCATAATTAATTAATTAATAGAAGATTTCATTACTCATTAGAATAATTAATTAATGAAAAAAAAAGAATGTATTCATAAAGAAACAAACTAATAAATTTCCTAATGAATAAATAAGTTAAGTATCTTATTAATAATTATTACAATTAAAAAAATAAATGAATGAATGAATAAAAGATTAAATGAACAAATAAAAACTAATTGCAAAGTTAATAGCAAACTTATTAATTCTTCTGCTTTGTAAAATAGAAATTATTGAATTATGCATAAATTTCTGCATCTGAGAATAGCACTACTAGTTTTCGTTACATATTCCGAGTTTCCTCCCTTCTGTTTTCCGATCTCAATTATGTAAATTTGCTGCGCGCATGCGCTCTGCCTTGTTATAGAGGCTGCTCGAGATCCAAAAAAAGTAACACATTTAAGGTTGAGTTCGTGTGTCAACTATAGTCTAGTAAGGAAGTTTCTAAAGCGCATGTCTAGTTGACTAAAGCACTCGAACGAAGCTTAGTTTGGTGTATTAGTTTAAAAATGGCCGTATGCAACAGGTCAAACATCGAACTTTTAGCAATTTTTGAATTATTCTTTGATGAGTATGAAGAGGAAATTTACTTCTTTGAACACTTATGCTACAACAAATTGTTTCGTCTTTTAACTCGTACATCAAGAGACAGTGTGCCGAAAATCAATAACTACATGGAAGTGGTGGACCAAATGAGTACAGTAGAAAATATCGACGATTTCAAATTTCATTACAGAATGTGTAAACAGACTTTTGAAGTTATATTGGCAGAAATTGCGCTTGATCTAATACATTACAACACCGGTGGTAATGTACCTATTTCACCTGACAGACAACTACTGGTTTTTCTTAATTATGTTGGAAATCAGCATTCCATGAGAAATTGTGCACACTTTTTCGGAATGTCCAAGGCCACTGTTCATGATATTATAAACCGTGTAATCAATTCATTGCTGAAACTGCGTACACGTGTAAGTACATGTACTAAAATTTATTTTACATAGGCACTGAAGCCTTTTCTTTAAAAAAAAAGTTTGGATTCGGTTCTTTCCCGTGTATTGAAAAAAATCTTTTTTATTGAAAAAAGTGTAGGGGCTAACTTGGATCTTTTAAAATTGTAATACTGGTATATCGACATATCACATGTGATTGATGTCGGATTATTTTAACAGAATTATGGGTATAATATACAAATATCTCTTGTTTTTAGATAATTCGTTGGCCGTCACCGGACAGACAGAGAGAAATTGGAAGAGACGTTCATGAAAAGTATGGTATTCCCGGAGTAGTAGCTAGGCTTTTTAGACGGTGTCGCATAATATTCGTTCCGGGTGTTTCGCGTTCCGGCCGGAACCTTAAAATCATAATATTGGTTCCGGATTTTACTGTAATATAGGTTCCGGCCTTGAGTTCAATCTTTGAATCGCGGTATCTGTCCAGATTTCATTCCACATTGAGTCATGGAAGTAGTGGGTTTTTTTTCTTGTGGTTTAAGCATGACGCAGCGACATTCTACATGTATTTTCGTGCGTCGCACAATGTTTTGTTCTTACCAATTTTAAAAAATAGATGCATAAATAGCCTGATGATACTCTTTCTGATACATGTATATGACTTTGGTCGCATTATAAGGCTTTGTTTATCTTATGTATACAAATCGGTTATCTACAACTCAATTCCTTTTGTTTATTTAGTGCATGCCAGGTGTGAATCTCTCGCTTCAATGCACGCAAACCCGTAAAGACAGGTAAAGAGCATGGTTAGGAGATAAACAATTTAAGACCGGGATTACGAAAGACTAACATTTAAAGAAACACAATGTCAAAGAATTAATTAATTGATAATTTTTTTTATTTCAGAATTCGATAAAAGTAGAAAACAAATATTGATAATTATATTTTACGGAATTAAATTCTCTGTTTAAATGATATTACACGTGTTGACATTTCACCAAGTCGAGGCTCAAACACGGCTTCCATATTCCTCATAATTAAAGATTTTTTTTCATAATTAGGTATTATTGATGAAATGGCATGATAATATGGTTTATATTCCATTTGAAATATGTATATGATTCACTGTTGAAGAATGTTACGTATATGGTTTATTTTCTTCTAAATTAATCTTCATACTACATGTAGGTACAGTACAGTGCTTCGGAGAAAAATATTAAATAAATACATGAAGGTTAAAAAAAATGCACATTTACACAGGTACATGTAGGTTAAAGGTAAACTGCAATAATGTTCATGTAGCTGCGCTACGTGTTTTAAAAATCTCACCCCTTCTCCAATTTAAAAGAAAATGGAGATTGTATTTCAACAGCCCCACAAAATGAAAAGTTGTTTATCAATATTCCAACATTTTGTTATGGGGAAGTTTCAATTATAACAGTTGCAAAAATGTAAAAGTTTTATTTAATTTTTAATTATTAATTTGCAAAACATGGAATAGAGTTCTATCTAATTTTTATTTTTTCTGGAGCATCACTGTTGTAGAAAAGAAGAAAATTACGTAGCAGGATCATGGCATATTGTAGATGCTTGTTTGCACAAATCGTGGCAATTGAAGGTAAGACGGGACCACAATTTATAGGGAATAAAATTATATTTTTTAATTAAAATATTATACATGCAGAACAAAATGGATCCGTAGAACCAACTGGGATAGCGGAAACAAGTGTCTAAAGGGGGAGGGGGTGATTTTTGGGAAAACAGAAGCTAACATGGAAATACAAGTGTAAAGAAAGAATGTTTTAAAATGTTCTCATTAATACCCAAGGTCATGCAAACATGATTTATAAAACAAGCTAATTCAGAGAATCTATGTCCCCCGCATTACGGAAAAGAAGAGCATGCACGAACCGAAGGGGGGGGGTTAAGACGGGTGTGTGTTTGGGAGTTATGGTATGACATTTCATTGCAAAATCGTAAACGCTTCTTGAGATATCGTCCATGGCCAGAAATGAAAGTTTTACACCCAGAAAGAATATACAAATACAGGTATATGAATTAACGATGTTGACCTTTGAAATTTTGACCTCAAAACCAATAGTTTAGAGACCTTCCTCATAAATAGGACATAGGGAGTTGTGGTATAAAATTCCACTCAAAGGCTTCTCTCCATATATATCGCGTGGAAACGAAAATGTTAAAAATAATTTATGAATTCATTACCTTGACCTTTGACCTCAAAATCTTTAGGGCTTTCTTTAGGCCATAGGAGGTTTTTAAAATTTCTTTCCTATAGTTCAAAGGTTTTTTGTCTGTATACCTGTATTTCGGGCTGTCTGTCTGTCTTTTCCAATCTTTGACTATGATAACTCAGAATGGAACCCAAATTATGGTCATATTTCTGGTTGACTGTTACTGAGAGTTATTTTAAAAATCTTTTGCTATTTTGAAGTTCCTCTTCCACTTTGTGTCGAAGATAAGTTAGCCCGGAACCAAAATTATGATCATATTTAACGTTCCGCGTTGCAATTACTGAAAGATATTTCATATCTATTTGCTACTTAGTTGTTCCATTTCGAGCTTTTGACGAAGCTAAGTTAGCCCGGAACCAAAAATTATGCTCATAATAAACGTTCCGGGTTGCAATTACTGAAAGATATTTCATATATTTCTGCTACTTAGTTGTTTGTTTTCCAGTTTTTGACGAAGCTAAGTTAGCCCGGAACCAAAATTATGCCCATAATAAACGTTCCGGGTTGCAATTACTGAAAGATATTTCATATCTATTTGCTACTTAGTTGTTACATTTCCAGCTTTTGACGAAGCTAAGTTAGCCCGGAACCAAAAATTATGCTCGTAATAAACGTTCCGGGTTGCAATTACTGAAGATATTTCATATATTTTAACTTCTTAGTTGTTTCTTTTCCATTTTGTTATGAAGCTAAGTTAGCCCGGAACCAAAAATTATGCCCATAATAAACGTTCCGGGTTGCAATTACTGAAAGAAATTTTATATGTTTTTGCTACTTAGTTGTTTGTTTTCCATTTTGTTACGAAGCTAAGTTAGCCCGGAACCAAAAATTATGCCCATAATAAACGTTCCGGGTTGCAATTACTGAAAGATATTTCATATATTTTAGCTACTTAGTTGTTTGTTTTCCAGTTTTTGACGAAGCTAAGTTAGCCCGGAACCAAAAATTATGCCCATAATAAACGTTCCGGGTTGCAATTACTGAAAGATATTTCATATATTTTTGCTACTTAGTTGTTTCTTTTCCATTTTGTTACGAAGCTAAGTTAGCCCGGAACCAAAAATTATAGTCGTAATAAACGTTCCGGGTTGCACTTACTGAAAGATATTTCATATATTTTTGCTACTTAGTTGTTTGTTTTCCAGTTTTTGACGAAGCTAAGTTAGCCCGGAACCAAAATTATGCCCATAATAAACGTTCCGGGTTGCAATTACTGAAAGATATCTCATATATATCTATTTGCTACTTAGTTGTTACATTTCCAGCTTTTGACGAAGCTAAGTTAGCCCGGAACCAAAAATTATGGTCGTAATAAACGTTCCGGGTTGCAATTACTGAAAGATATTTCATATATTTCTGCTACTTAGTTGTTTGTTTTCCAGTTTTTGATGAAGCTAAGTTAGCCCGGAACCAAAAATTATGCCCATAATAAACGTTCCGGGTTGCAATTACTGAAAGATATTTCATATATTTTAGCTACTTAGTTGTTTGTTTTCCAGTTTTTGACGAAGCTAAGTTAGCCCGGAACCAAAAATTATGCTCATAATAAACGTTCCGGGTTGCAATTACTGAAAAATATTTCATATATTTTAGCTACTTAGTTGTTTCTTTTCCATTTTGTTACGAAGCTAAGTTAGCCCGGAACCAAAAATTATGGTCATAATAAACGTTCCGGGTTGCAATTACTGAAAGAAATTTCATATGTTTTTGCTACTTAGTTGTTTGTTTTCCATTTTGTTACGAAGCTAAGTTAGCCCGGCCGGAACCAAAAATTATGCCCATAATAAACGTTCCGGGTTGCAATTACTGAAAGATATTTCATATATTTTAGCTACTTAGTTGTTTGTTTTCCCTTTTTACGAAGCTAAGTTAGTCCGGAACTAAAAATTATGCTCATAATAAACGTTCCGGGTTGCAATTACTGAACTTCCTATTTCAAGTTACCATCATGTGTAGATGTAGAAGGACGGGTGTGTTAGCTCCCCTTAGTTATTTAAAGAATTTAGTTAAAACAATCGAATTAAATTTTGATCCACTCGCATACTCGCTACCTTTAGTGTAGCTACTAGCGAGTAAGCGAGCAAATCTAGCATCTAAAACCATATTCGAATACATGTTTTGTATAATCATATATGTGACCCCCCCTCCCCCCCCCCCCCAAAAAAAAATCAGGTTTGGAGACGATTAAAGTTTTTATTTTCCTTATTTATTAAGAACATTTCTTAGTTAGTACTTCTTTATTGGGTGCATCCCTATTCCTTTTTTTAGAAGCATGTTTGAATTTAAGACTGATATGTTTAAGTATTTTTTTAAAATTCATTTTAATCGATTTCTATTCAATATATCTTTAGCAGATTAGTCCATTTTTATCCAAGTTTTGTGTAAAAAAAAAAAGATTAAAATAGAGTTATTTGTGTACAATCTAGTTTACATTTAGCAGAAACAGAAAAACGGAGCTACATGACAATATACAAGTAACTTTTCTTTTCATAGTTGTTTGTATTATTGGATAAGTATTTTAGAAAAGATATAAGGCATACATGTAACATCTTTTCTTGTTTTTTTGTCCAAGTTGATCAACAAACTCTCTCTTTCTCTCCCTCTTCCACGAAGAGGAAGTCACCTCTATAAACTTTCTTTAATTTTTTGAATATGTGTTGTTTCTCTGCTGTTTTTATTATTTACATCGGCTTAAACCAATAAACGCAGCAGATTGGTTTAGATCTTTTGAATGTATCCCCCCTATCCCTCCGTTTTTGTCCCAATAAAAAACAATCAATTGTATTTTTTTATCTACTTAGAAAGGGCTTGAATAAATCTTTTTCAATGTTTTAATCTTTAAATGCATAGATGTCAATGAGCGCATTCTTATTAACTGTTCTCTCAATTTCTATTTGTATATACATATATTCACACAGTATGATGTTCATAAATGGATTTAGTTCATTAAAGAAATCATTAATTTACAGTAAATAGTTGATTTATTTAAACGAAAAACATTCTTAATTGTTTTCCTGACACCAGCGTTTCTTAAAATCACCTAAGATATGACATGTCCGCAGTCATCTTAAAGTTAGGACTAAGATTAGGAGGTCTCCTAAGATAGGATAGCTTCGATGGCCTCACTTAAGACTAAGATATGTCGTAAGTTCGTCTTAAGAGATGTCTTAGTCCTAAGATAGCTTCATGCATGCCTGCAGGTTTTCATTTTAAATTAAGATTTTACATTCCCATCGAGTTCTAGAGCGGAAATACACGTTTTATCAGAATTAAAGAGAAACAATTTCTTCTTTTCCAAATAATTATAGTTTTTGAAAGTTCGTAAAAAAAAAACCCATTATATCTATAGGAAAAGTCATTCAAAGATGTCTTTTGAAAAATCAGGTAGGCGATAGAACAAACGTTCGCGGTTGCCTTCCCCACTCCTTTGTTTGTTGAATACATTTAACAAATTGTTAATTAAAATATGGAAAATTTCATACCAAGCAAATCAAGTTTTTTGTCTATTGTTCACTGCAGGGGAAGGGGGGGGGGGGGGGGGGGGGGGGGGGGGGGGGTGAGCAGACTTCACAATGCTATTCATATAAATAGTAAAATACAGATCTGTGTTTGTAATACATTTCTTCTTCAGTGTTATTTTTACAAATGAATTCAAATGTACTTGTACTTTCGTGCATAAATAAACATAGGTAATCAGAGATTACAGAGCTCACCTCAACGAATGTTGTCTTTAAGTAAGGCAAAGTCACACAATTAACCAACAAAAAGTGTACATTCCAAATATGAAAATATTTAAGCAATTTTGATCTGATACTTTGCAATAGACCTACATAAAAAATTTAAACTAGTTCTTCTTCATGAAAATGTAATCAAAATCCAGCATCTGAAGCAAATTTGAGAGTTTTCATCTCTTGATGCAACATTTGTGCAAGTTTGGTTTATACAATGTTATATAAGCCTTATAGTTTTTTGGTAATAGACCTGCACCCATAACTTTTACCTGGTCTATTATCTGAAAAATGTATGTCGAATTCAGCATCCGAAGCAAGTCCATTAGTGTGCATCCAAAGATGTATCGTCCATGCAAATTTGCTCATTATAGGGCTCATAGTTAATTGGAAATGAAACATGCATCAAAAACTAACATTTTCACTCATCCACAAAAAGTAGGTCAGATTCAGCATCCGAAGCAAGCCTGGTAGTATGCATCCTTAGATGTATCATCCATGCAAGATTGGTCATTAAAGAACTCATAGTTACTTGGAAATGAAACCTGCACCAACAACTTTTACCTGTTCACTCAACCAGAAAATGTAGGTCAGATTCAGCATCCGAAGCATGCACGGAAGTGTGCATCCTTAGATGTATGATCCATGCAAGTTTGGTCAACCTTATAGGCTTATAGTTACTTGGAAATGAAACTTGCATAAAAAATTTTAACCTGTTCACTCAACCGGAAAATGTAGGTCAGATTCAGATTCCGAAGCAAACTCTATAGTATGCATCCTTAGATGTATCATCCATGCAAGTTTGGTCAACATAGGACTTAACGTTACTTGCAAATGAAACCTGCACCAAAACCTTTAACCTGTTCACTCAACCGGAAAATGTAGGTCAGATTCAGCATCCCAAGCAAGTCCTGTAGTATGCATCCTTAGATGTATCATCCATGCAAGTTAGGTCAACATAGGGCTTATAGTTACTTGGAAATGAAACTTGCACCAAAAACTTTAACCTGTTCACTCAACCGGAAAATGTAGGTCAGAATCAGCATCCGAAGCAAGCCCGGTAGTATGCATCCTTAGATGTATCATCCATGCAAGTTTGGTCAACATAGGGCTTATAGTTACTTGGAAATGAAACCTACACCAAAAACTGCACCAAAAATGTTAACCTGCTCCAAAACATTAACCTGGTCATTCCTTTGCTGAAATTGCAGCATCTGAAACTTTGACTGGTACAATGAAACACACTAGAACCATCTTCCATGCATGTCTAATCAATATAGGACATAGAAGTACTTAAAAAGAAAACTGCTCCAAAAAACTTAACCTTAACCCGGGACGCCGACGCCGACACCGACGCCGAGGGTATTACATAAGCTCCCCCAACTTCATTGAGGTGAGCTAAAAATGAGTTGAATTTTATTCAAAAGTTTTTAGCCGTGTCATTGAAACATTTCCAAGTTGATCATGTGCATGTTTTGTTGACATATAACATTAAAATTTTAAAAAAAAAAAAGAAAAAAAACTTCACCTGACGAAGAAAAATAATCAACAAACGGGAAACACTTTTCCTTCGTATTAAACATGTTAAATGCTTAAATTATAAATTCCCTTTTTAGATCCGGCATGCACTCGTTTCCCATTATGTTCTTGTATTTTAATTTATTAATATAATTATTTGGTTAAAAAAAAACGCAACTACATGTATGGGTGTTTAAAAAAATGTAAGGAAATTAAAATATATTACCTAATAATTAAAGTATTTTATCGTAAATATAATTAATCTATCAACATTATCATCTGATCAGGGTGGTCATGTGTGCTTACGGCGATTCGCAAGACTGCGCAATTATTCGTATCGATAGAAGCCAAGTGTGTCGTAAAACAGCACGATGGGGGTATGTCAATGTAAACAAGTTTCACACCTTCTTTTGTTTACAAAGAATCAAAATAATCAACTGGAATTTCGTGGATTAATATATTTAAATCAGAGGCATCAATAAATATATAATGTCTCTGGTAAAAAGACCGCATATTCTGACTTGAAATGTAAACATATATGTTGTCTTACGATTAAATCCTGCTGTATCATATACGAAGGTATAAAAGAAAGAAGAAAATTAAAATTAACAGCCAATATTAAATATAAATAGAGAGTTTAATAGGGTGCTTGGTTGCCCGGAACGTTTTGTACGACCGGAACCAATCTTACGCCGGCCGAAACGTTTATTATGGCCCGGAACCAATATTATAGGTATTTAGCGTTCCGGCCGGAACGCTAAGTTACCCGGAACGTATATTATGCGACAACGGCACCCACATACGATTAACGCATGCTCCAGGTGGTGAGAAAGAATATTACAACAGAAAAGGCTTCCCATCTATCCAACTTCAGGTATTAAGTGATTGAATACAAATATGTTCTTTCAACATTATCATTACAAAAAAAAAAACAACTAATAGAACCTTGATTTATGTTTAACACTTATGTTTAACATTTTAAATTATAACTTATTTGAACTTGAAATTTTTAAAACGCTCTTTTTAATAGGCAGCAGTTGACCATGAATTATACATCATAAGTGCGTACAGTGGATGGCCAGGCTGCACCCACGACGCTAGGGTTTTGAGAAATTCACATCTCTATCATAAAGCAGAGGCTGGGGAACTGTTTATCCAAGGGCATCATCTTCTAGCCGACAATGCATACCCACTGAGGAACTGGCTGATTTCACCATTTAAAAATTATGGACACTTAAGGTAGGATTCTTCTCATATTTCTAATATTTAAAAATTAATGAAATTTTCACAGAATCAAGAACACAATACCAGTAAGTGATAGTATCAGTGCAATTAAATTTGACCGTTTTATATTAGAGGCAAGGTCAGGTCAAGGTCATTATCTTTTTCCTTGACATTAAGAATAAAAAATAACTGTTGCCAATCATGTGATACCTACTTCTATTTCAAAAGTTTAATGATTGTTCTTTTTGCATAAAAACATATTACTATATAGGTTCTGCAGCATGATATTACCAAATTTACATAAATAATTTAACTTAACTTGATATTGGCTAATCCGAATTTTCTCTGTTTTTCTTAATTTTTTAGGATATATTAGTTATTTTCATATGCTTCCTATATTTAACTTTTTCTCATTTTCACATATAATAAAGAAGTCCTATAAATGTACAAAATGATACAAAAACAAAAAGTTTTGATCGTTTACTAAGAGAGAAAAAATACTTTTTATGGATTTTTGGCTCAAATCTGCACTTTGATAGGAAGCGTTTAAAAGCTAATAAAGTTCTAATTTGTTTGGAAAATCATATTTATTTGATAGATTTTGAAAGTTTAGTCCCTCATTATTAATCTAACTTACATTTGAAAATTTCTCCAAGACTTCGATGTGTAAAAATTATAACTAAATTCATTGTTTTGTTATAATTATGAGAGGCAGAAAAGAAGATATTTTCATACGCCACCATTCCGCCAAAAATATAGTCCCTGCTAGTTTTTAAACGCAGTTTACCATTTCTATTTGAAGTTGTACAATTGTGATGAGGAAAGAGAAATATGATCTTTTAAATTCCTTACACCTCAATATATAAGACATATAAGCAAATATACTTTGAATGTTTCATCTTGTCAGAAACCAGAGAAGAATCCTACCTTAAGGCCAGAGGTTATTCAATTTAACAAAACACTTTCAAGCGCACGACAATCAGTGGAGAGAGCATTTGGTCTACTAAAGACGAGATTCCGAATCCTAAGAGATGTTCCACTAATGAACCCCGAGGTCATTACCAAATTAATAATTGTTACATCTGTATTGCATAATATGTGCATTATGAACAGTGACGATGTTGAACAACAGTTGGATGTAGAACTAGAAGAAGATGTTGATGCGAACCAGTGCCAAAACGTGTTTCATGATGGACTTAGTGGAATTGTGCGCAGAACGGAATTGGTACAGGCTCTACAAGTTTAAACGCTACAAACTTCATTGAATTTACCTTGTCTGTATAAATATTCCAGGTGTAAAACAGTATTCCAAAAATAAAATTTTTAGAAAACATTTTTTTTTATTTTATAACAAAAAGAACATAACAAAATCACTATCTGTGAATGGCATTATGGAATGAAAGAGACTTTGGTAAATAAAATATATGCAACAGTGCATTCACATATATATCAACAAAATGAAGAATAAAATCAGGTCAATCCCATTTGAAATAAAACAATTTTTTAAGTATTAAACTCTTTCTTTAGAGACCATATTATTTTACAACTCAAATAATATTTAAACAGGGTCTACAATGGCAAAGGGGACTAGGCATGGTAGTTAAACATTTACAAGTAGATTTCAGAAAACATTGAAAGAGTTCTATAAATAATAATCTTTAAAGAATCCATTATTTGTTGGATTTTACATTCTTTTTATGACCCCAATCTTGAAATACATTGTATGGTAAGTACATGTAACTTTAGTGACCAAACAACTGCATCAATTTACGTTTCATCAGTCTTGTTCACACGTCAGCTTTGCAAAAATATACTTATAGGCAATAAACATGTGTGTAGTTTGATTAGAACAAAACCACTGATCTCAAAACAATTGTACACACAACTCATGTAAGGCAATATAGCTTAGTATACATGTTAACAGATCAATGTACCATAAATTGATAACAAATTTCAACATGTTCAACAAAGTAATGTAAAATTACAAAATCACTAAGGAAACTTTCTGAAAAAAAAATTAAAGGTGAATCCTTTAGTATATAAAAAAATCTTGCACACATATTTCAGAAATTGGCAATGCATAATTAAACAGCTCTGCTTGCATAGTTCCACATAATCAATTTTTCTTGCTCTTAATGTCCATCTCAATTAAACTGATAAGTTTATCAAATCTTTCCATTTTTTCTGTATGCATTTTAGTGAAATCTTGATGATGTTTCTCTAATAAACTCGCAAATTCCTCTTCATCTCTCCTTCCTTTTCTTGGTTTACTTTTTTCTGCTTTTCTTGCTGTTGAATCAGACTCTGTGCTTTGACTCTCTGTTGAATCAGACTCTGTGCTTTGACTTTCTCTTTTATCTGTATCTATTACATACGCTGGTTTACGACACTTCGTACCATAATGCTCATCAAACACTCTTTTGTGAACAAATTTTTTTGCAGCGGAACCAGTTGGGCTGTCAATGATCTCTTTCCACTTTTTTTTAATGCATTGTACTTATACATTGCCTGAGTGGTGGAAATTGATACATTCAAAATTTCTTGCATTTTTTCCGTAATTTTCTGCCAGAGGGAAAGATGATTTCTAGTTGTTGTAAATGACTTATCCATTTCGTGCCTTAGGTCAATAAGCAAGGATTCCTGAGATTCTGTCCACTCTGGCCTCTGGTAAACGGGTTCTGGTGAAGAGAAACTGCTACTTAATTCTTGACAATCAGATGATGTGCTTTGCAGAGAGTTTTCTGATGATGACAATGATTCTCTTTGCTGTATACTTTCTGATGATGACAATGATTCTCTTTGCTGTATACTTTTTGATGATGACAATGATTCTCTTTGCTGTATACTTTCTGATGATGGCAATGATTCTCTTTGCTGTGTATTTTCTGATCTTTTCTGTTCACTCAAAATGTTCTCAACAAGCCTTTGTTTTGATCCTGCATCTAAATGAAAAAGAATTATCAAATTAGTTAACTTGTCTGTAGCAGAAAATATTTGTGCCACATAAACATGATAAATGTACATATTGTAACAGTAACAAAAACATACTAAGGAAGGGATGCAATGACCTACATTGATTCAAAAATTTTGTTTTCCAGTGTTTTTCAGATGCTGCTAGTGAGTAAAGCACCTACATGTCTATTATATGAATTAATTTTATTTGATACATATAATAAAAGTGAAGGAGGACAGGTTAAGAGATAGATAAACATTTAAGAATGACCATTCAACTTGTGAACTTTCAAAGCCAGCCTTAATATTTTAGTTTGGTTGACTCCATACAAGTTCTTGAGTTGACAATTCAGTTGACAATTACAACTGTGGTTTGCAATGATACAGTCTGGGTGGTAAAACATTTACCTATTCCATCTGAAAAAAGCATTGTGGCCATGTTCTGAGTGACATTAATTTTCTTGATTACTCCGCCCTTTGTTACTTTTAGTTCGATCATCCTACAAATGGAAGTGAACACTTGCATCTCAAATGTTATGATGTATAGTTATATATTTCAAAGAGTCAACAAACTTGACTTATAAAAATACATTTATAATTTGAAAAAACTCCCTCAAATCTATTGCATGCATAATGTATAAGATTTTATTTGTTTAGTATGCTAAAACAGACATGTAAAAAAAAAAGGTTAGTAGTACTACATTTTTTGTACTACTATGCACTTCCTACTTTCAAATGAATTTGATCTTTTTTTTTAAGGAATGCCTTTTTGTGTGTGCTAAATGCTCAGATATTTTCATTTTTAACTGAATAGAAACATGAAAAAGTTCAGAAACAATGAGTCTCGATTCACCTGTCCATTTTCTGCACACTGGTTGCATAAAACTTCCTCCGAGTCTGTGTCTCCAGTCAGAAGAAACTCAACTTCAAAACCTGCACAGCTTGCATGGAATGCCAAATGACAAAAATCGCACCTCAGGATTATTCTTAAAAATATCACAGATGAGTAATTTTAATGGAATTTGCAAAAATTGTATCTTAATGACCTTTATAACTTTAAGTGAAATTAGTGGTAGATAAACATAAATTCATACATTTAATTCTTTTAATTAAAAAGAGATATTTGATATTCGAATATTTCATCAATTTTATAACACAGGAATTTTTTTCTTTCTAATCTCATACATTTATGAGGCCATTCAGGACTACTAGACTTATACTAGACTCATTTGGCCATTCTGTTGGATAATTCATGCATATTTCTCTGATCTACGTACCTGAATTCGCCGTCTACAGCTACTTTTGATTTCCGAGCTTGTCTCTGTCTTTCTAATGATGGAACGCTTTTCACATCAACGGTATGACATAAAACGCACGTCCAAAATGCAATTTTAAGCTGATCTACCTCACTACACGTAACGTTAGAATTTACCACTTGATCACTGGCCATAATCTGCAAAAAAATTTATAAATCAGTTTGAGCTTTCATAATAATAAAAAAACACGTGCAATCTATTATGAATCTCTAGAGATAATCGTTAAAATTCATTTTTATTCCTGTGCAACATCTACCTTTCAGACGATGTCAGCCATCTTTCAACAAGACAACTAGTACGCGGGAGAATAGCTCGTGTTTTTCGACTAGACTGGTTCACTTCCGGCAAACTAATATGCGTTCAGGTTAACTATAGTTCAACTTGAGTGAAAATAGTTGGCACGCGAACTCCACCTAAAGAAAAAGATGGACGAGTTGCAAAAACTTGAGTATTTGTCTCTCGTATCTAAAGTTTGTACAGAACTTGAGAACCATTTGGGACTAAACGACAAGGACTTAGGTATGATTGATTGATTGTATGTTGTTTAACGTCCCTCTCGATAATTTTTCACTCATATGGAGACGCCACCACTTGCCGGTGGAGGGCTACAAATTTTGTCCTATGCTCGGCACTCAGGGCCTTTGAGCAGTGAGGGATCTTTTTCGTGCCGGCACTAGCTGCAGATCTGTAGCGTTATGGTTTTATATATTTGTCTTTGACATGGGGCCTCGGTTTATACGGTCTCATCCGAAGGACCGGTCTCCACATCCCTCATTGGGATTCAAACCCGCGACGTAAGTATTGACTCCTTACTTTGCGACTCTAGAGCAGATGCTCTAACCACTAACTTAGGTATGAAAATGGTGCCTAAAGTCGAAACTCAAATTTTCTCCAAATGAAGATGATGTAATATTTCTTTCCACTACATTATCCAGTTACGACGGGCAAGAACCTGTTTATATAACCAAGATTTTTAAATGGAAATGGCTATTTAATGTATTTATACACATTATGTATATATTTGTTAGAAAGTATGACCACCTATTGTGAATACTCCCTTAATACTCCCCATTTTAATGAAAAAAGTACGAGAGCAAACATTTCTTTTAAGAAAAACATATGAGATATTAATTGAGATTACCCTGTCAGTCACATATTAGGCTTGATATTAGCAAAAGAATACATGTAATTTATAAATGCCATGTTATAAACAGAATGTACTGTAGATTCCTCATAATAGTTGTACGTGAGAAATGATAGTGTAACTTCGTTCGAAGCAGCACTCGCGATATAATATTTGTCGCTTATGATTAAAACTCTTCAAACAACATTTGAAACATCTAGACTCTTACATCAAATGACTTTGCAGGTAAATTGAATTACCGATTCATTGTCTGAACCATACTAATTTAAATGAAGAATGTTTAAACTTCAATAATATGTCTGCTTTATCAATTAAATCTTGGAGAGTTTTTTTTTTCCTTGGAAATTTTTGTTACCACCATAAATGCAGATTGAGTTCAATCTTGTGCATTTGTGCAGCCAATTCACCAAATATATTAAGTTTAATTTCCCAATATTTACAATGGTTAAATCTTCCTCTTTGATCCAATTCAGTTTACTGAAATAAAGATTAATTTTAATACCGGGGTATATTTTTCATATTAATGTTAAAAGTTAACACAATGGATTTCAAACTTCTCACATCTCTTCGTTTTTTTCCAGCTGAATTTATCATACATCTGGCAGAAAAGAACAATACTTATGAGAAGTTAAAAAAAGCTCTGGATGAAAATGGTGCAGAGTTTGCAGTAAGAAATGGAGTTTACTTGACTGTACTTAATTTCTATAAAAGTTATGCATTATTTCTTTGGTGAAGTGTTAAAATTGAAATATGCAAGGTCAGGGATCATGAGGGTAATGGAAATTGAAGTAATATATATCATATTTTTATGTAACTGAAAGTAATCATTGTAATGTGTACATGTGAAATTGACAAAATTTTCTTTTACAAGGTTATGATAATTTTAATTATCATGATTATTAAAATAACAGTTTTACCACAAGTTTTTTGTGGAAAGGGAAAAATGATAAATGAACCAATTTTCACACAATTTGAGTTGTAGAACAAGCATATTATTAAAATTCATTTAATAAAGCTTTTCTGTTGAGTTCTGTTACAAATTTATTGATGTTGTAAATATTTGATTATTTTTAGGATTCACTGGTTGCAAATCTGCTCAGGTTGATTCAAAAAATGAAACCAAAGCCACAGAAAGGAGCCAAGTAAGAAACAGAAATCACAATGTACAATATGAGCATGATCTAGGGGAAGGGGGGGGGGATTCGGTGTACTTAACATGTCAAGATAGAAGGTAATATCAAGGTCATATCAAGATAGAAGGTAATATCAAGGTCATATCAAGATAGAAGGTAATATTAAGGTCATATAGAGATAGAAGGTAATATCATAGTACTTCACACAGCGCTTCTCTGAACTTAATAACATTTTCACTTAAGGTTTACCATTTAGCATATAAAAATTAAAAATCGAAATTTCATTTGGAAAAAAAGTTTTATGTGCCAAAGGTTATTTTTTTAATGCATATTATATTATAATCCTTTCAAATACTAAGAGTATATTTAATTCATATATAATCTAAAAATTTCATAGTTATACAGTTTCTATATACTATGTTCACCCAGTAAACATCAAAGGATCAAATGTTAATTAGAAGGTCACCACGAGTCCCAAACAAGGTGTTCAGGGTATACACTGAGACCAGTAAGTAAGTGTCAATCAAGTTCCAGCATCCAATGATGGACCTTCATGCACTTGAATGACAGGGCTACCCAGACCAGGTATTTTTGAAGGCGGTGCTTAAAATCTCTGCCTTTAAGTAATACAACTTCAATAACATGCAATAAATATTCGTGCCAGAACACAATTTTTTGAGTGGAATAAAATATTATGCTTTCTTACTTTATGTAAACAGAACAATAAAATTCATAAGACTTGTTATTTCACAAGTTTTTGTTTTTGGAGAACTAGAGTATTGCTTACAATAACAAAGATATATCTTGACAAATTTGACAACTAATATTTCTGGATTCATTTATCAAATATTGTGTATTTTTGGGACTCGAAGGGGAGGGGGCCTGGGGCCCCTTCCAAATCTGCCAGTGGGCTCATGACTAGAACATACTAGACCTACATTCATCAAACCGGGCCTGGGGGCATAAAACTTAGACAAGCTCACTTTTGATCTCAGTCTCACTTTTCCACTATATATTCCTTAAGTGAGACTGAGATAAAAAGTGAGCCCGTCAAAGTTTTATGTCAACCAGGCCTAGTCAATTACTGTTTCTTACGTTGAAGTGTTTAATATTGAAAGAATGGTAGGATTTCATTTGTCATACCGGCGTACGCCGAATGCGCCGCTTGACCTTTCGTAACCCGGCTTGTTACTTCATTTGACCGGGGAAGCTTCGCCGGCGTACGCCGATCTCGCCGGTCTGAAATGACCGGTGAGGAAATCGCCGCGCGGTCTTAGAGAAATGGCGGGAAGAGAAAACAACTGTGAAAATGCAGATACTTTTTACCAAGTCGACATGTTCTTTATTTGTTTGCATATTTTGAGCAATCTCTACTCATATATTTAAAATATGTTTTTGTTTTCTAAAAAATAAAATTTTTCATGAGGTCCATGATTTTTTTTTAGATTGAATTTCGAATTATTCTACTTAGACATAATGTAAAAAGTGATAAAACTTAATTAATTGATTGTCATTTAGCGTAATTATTCATTTTCAAAAAATGTTTTCGCCGGTTTACTTCATTTGCCTCTTAGCCGTTTTACGCCGGTCATATGACCGGCGCAATTCGGCGTACGCCGATCAGTGACAAATGAAATTGGCCCCATTTGATCTAAATAACAGTGAACTTTAATCAAGGTGAAGTTTACATTACAAAGATGAAATTATAATATCCCAACAACCTCATGAATATTGGAGTATCATTTTAAAAAATGTTGAATTGAAAAAAAAATACACATTATTCCTCATAATATTCTATATATATACAGCTATGTATGACAAATATATTTCTTTTGTGTTCTCTCATCCATGAAGCCTCTGTCTAACAGTACTTTCAGTACTTTGATTTTATATAGTATTTGGGTGGGAACATTTTTGCATTTTTCAAGGCAGCTTCAACGACAAAAACCTCATTTTGAAAAAAAAATCTGTCAATAAATATTTCTAAATTTACGATTTAATGTCAGTCCTTCAGGGTGAAGCTTACCTCAATATCGCACAGGACATCGTTGAATTAGACATAAGCATGAAAAAAAACGCTTCACGTTTGTATTTTCCGAGTGCGGGAAATTAATTAATGTGACGTCACACGAAAACACAAACATTCAAAATTATCTAAATAGAGAGAATATCTGTTACTAAACACGAAAAAAATATTAATTTAAAAAAATCTGCTTCAGAATTTATCACGATACATTGATTGTGATCGACCTGTTTATTATGAAATAAAACTGATCATGACGGGTGTGTGTACATGTACTTGATCTAGCTGCAATGAGAATATTCAAACACTACGTCTATGACGTGTCACTGACGTCAGACTGCAGGGTAAAGAGAAACAAATGTGTGGATTTGGCAACTTCACAATATCTAAATGATGGCAAGATCTTTAAAAATTTTATGAATAATAATTTCTAAAATTAAATGTTTAAAAAACAATTTTAGAATTTAGAATAAAATTACACAATAACAACGTTTAACATGTATATCATAACCGATTATGACGTAATATGTATTTTTAGTCATGTGACATGTTCCCTGTCTCCCATTAAAGATTTTTCCTATATATTTCTATGTAAAGATTTTATTGCCCATTATGGTCCTACCTTACCCCCCAGGGGTCATGATATAATAAACTTGAATTAACTGAGGATGTTTCCATATTAATATCACCAATCATAGCGTTGCTGATCTTGAAGATTTTTAAAAGATTTTTCCTATATGTATTCCTATGTAAAACTTTGATCAGCATTGTGGCCCCTCCCTATCCTTGGGGGTCATGATTTGAATAAACTTGAATCTACACTGCCTTAGGATGCTTCCACATGAGTTTCATCTTTCCTGGTCCAATGAATTTGAAGAAAAAGATTTTTCCTTTATATTTCTATGTTAAACTTTGACCAGTCGTTGTGGTCCCACCCTACCCCTGGGGGGTCATGATTTGAAGAAACTTAAATCTTCCCTACCCGAGGATGTTTCAAAATAAATATGATCATTTATGCCTTTGTTTTCCTTGAAAAAAAAAGATTTTTTAAGGATTTTCGATCATATATATATCTATGTAAAACTTTGATTGGCCATTGTGGCCCCACCCTACCCTTAGGGGGTTATGATTTAAAAATAAACTTGAATCTTTCATATAAATATGGCCAATCATGGCTTTGCTATTCTTTAGAAGAAGATTTTGAAAGATTTTTCCTATATATTTCATATAAAACTTTGATTGTCCCTTGTGGACCCGCCCTACCCCCGGGGGTCATGATTTGAACAAACTTGAATCTACACTAACTAAGGATGCTTGTATATTTCTTTGACTTTACATTTGGCCCTTTACATTTGAACTTACATTGTGGTCCCGCCCTATACCCCCAGGGGTCATGACTTGGACAAAATTGAATCTACACAACCTGAGAATGCTTCCATATGAACAGGACTAATCACGGTTTCGCTATTTTTGAAAAGATTAAGAATTTTAAAGATTTTTTCTACATGTTTCTATGTAAATCTGGCTTCCATGTTGCGGCCCCGCCCTACCCCCAGGGGTCATGATTTGAACAAACTTGAATCTCCACTACCTGAGGATGCTTCTATAAAAATATGTCATTCATGCCTTTACTATTCCAGAGAAGAAGATTTAAAAAAAAAAATTCCTATATTTTTATGTAAAACGTTGATCGGCCAATGTGGCCCGCCCTACCCCAGGAGGTCATGATTTGAATAAACCTGGATCTACACTACCTGAAGATGCTTCCCTATAAGTTTCATCTTTCCTGGCACAGTGGTTCTTGAGAAGAAGATTTGAAAAGAATTTTCCTATATATTTCTATGTACAATTTTGATCGTCCATTGTGACCCCAGGGGGGTCATGATTTGAACAAACTTGAATCTACACTACCTGAGGATGTTTCTCTATAAGTTTCAACTTTCCTGGCAAAGTGGTTCTTGAGAAGAAGATTTAAAAAAAAATTCCTATATATTTCTATGTAAAATTTTGATCGTCCATTGTGGCCCCGCCCTACCCCCGGGGGTCATGATTTTAATAAACCTGAAAATGCTTCCCTGTAAGTTTCATCTTTCCTGGCACAGTGGTTCTTGAGAAGAAGACTTTCAAAGAATTTTCCTATATATTTCTATGTAAAACGTTGATCGGCCATTATGGCCCTGTCCTACCCCTAGGGGTCATGATTTGAACAAACCTGGATCTACACTACCTGAGGGTGCATCCATATAAGTTTCATCTTTCCTGGCAAAGTGGTTCTTGAGAAGAAGTTTTTTAAAAGAATTTTCCTATATATTTCTATGTAAAACTTTGATCGATCAATGTTTCCCTGCCCCACCCCTGGGGGTCATGATTTAATTGAACAAACTTGAATCTACACTACCTGAGGATGTTTCTCTATAAGTTTCAACTTTCCTGGCACAGTGGTTCTTGAGAAAAAGATTTTTAAAACATACCACCAAATTTTCACTATTTCTTAATTATTTCCCCTTGAATAAGGGCGTGGCCCTTCATTTGAACAAAGTTGACTCCCCTTCAGCCAAGGATACTTTGTGCAAAAGTTTGGATGAAAAGAAGATGAAAATGTGAAAAGTTTACAACGACAACAACGACGACAGACAACGGACAAAATTTGATCAGAAAAGCTCACTTGAGCCTTCGAGCTAAAAAAATTAAAAAAAAAAA
Organism: Saccostrea cuccullata; assembly: GCF_032062105.1. Taxonomy (NCBI): domain Eukaryota; kingdom Metazoa; phylum Mollusca; class Bivalvia; order Ostreida; family Ostreidae; genus Saccostrea; species Saccostrea cuccullata. Next base: position 35,972 of record NW_026930822.1, read on the forward strand.
GTTTACAGACGGACAGACGGACTACAAAAAAAAATGTGATCAGAAAAGGTTATTTGAACTTTCAGCTCAGGCGAGCTTACAAAAACTATCAACGAACTAACAGTGTTGCAGACAGAAGTAGTCCAGGATTTTTTAGACACATCTTTGACCACAGTGACAGTTTGGCTTGACTGCTCATTTACTGCAAAAGCCTGCGCTGAATCTCTTGCTAGTGCCCATATTGTCCCTTGAGCAGGTGTGACAGAGTTTGTCAATCTTTGAAATTGTGTGACAGAGTTTGTCGATCTTTGAAATTGTGTGACAGAGTTTGTCGATCTTTGAGGTTGTGTGACAGAGTTTGTCGATCTTTGAGCTAGTGGGACAGAGTTTGTCGATCTTTGGGATTGTGCGACAGAGTTTGTCGATCTTTGGACTTTTTGCAGAGTTTTTCGATCGTTGAGCCGGTGCGACAAAGTTTGTCGATCGTTGAGCTTGTGTGACAGAGTTTGTCGATCTTTGAGATTTTGTGACAAAGTTTGTCGATCTTGTGAGTCGGTGCGACAGAGTTTGTCGACTCTTGTGTTGTCGTCTCTTGGACGGAGCTCTGGGTGATCGGGGGGGGGGGGGGGTCCGAGGTCCTCCAGTGTCGTCAGGTGATAAATCTAGTCGGAAGGGGCCTACCTGTTGATGGCTTTAACCAGAGGCTGAAAAAAACATCAATCAGGACCCTACACGCTAGCTGCAGAACTGTAGCGCTATAGTTTCAAGTACATGTATTAGTCTTTGACCATAACGCTACAGATCGATCCCGTAATACAAAAATGTGCAATTTACGGCACAAGATTTTTTTGCACACGTTTGGGGAAAATTTCTCCACTTTCTAGCATTGGTCAATCAACCTAATTTTAGACACAATCTTTATCCAATCTGTATACTTTATCTACCTCCCAACCCTATATAGTCTTCTCTATATGCAATAAACTCACTTAATGTGAATATAAAGCAATCCAACAGACAATTCTAATCAAGTTAAGGTTATACGCAACGTAGTTTTCACTTTAATGGGTTCCCTGGAGTTGAAGAGTTCCACTAAACGAAGGACCTGTGTGCAATACTGTTAATGTCTATACATGGGTTTGTACACCTCTTCTCAAACAAATTTTGATAAAAAAAATCTGGAATTTATGTTTTGTAATTTTGTGGTAGTTGTACTTAGTTTTATTTTATTTTAATTAATGCTATTTATTTTATTTCAGGAATTTCATTCATTCATCCATTCATTCATTCGTGCATTTACACAAGCGTTGCGCATTACTAATATTTTGTTTTATGTTTTGTAATTTTTGTACATTTTTCTTTGAATAATGCAAAAAAATTCATAATTTGATATCTTTTCAAAACCCCTGGTAACGCATGCTGATTTTTTGTCTAAGAACATGTAATGGTATTATAAGTTTAAATTTAGAATATCTTGAAAAATTATCAGCAGGTAAGGAGGTACCTTGCGTATGTCCTTAAAACAAATTGACGCCCTTCCCCTTTTACGAAATAAGATGTTCAAGTTTGGACAGTTTTCTTCTTTTTCGGGTAAATTAATTTTTTATTTCGGGCAGAGAGTGAGTGCCCCTCACCCACACAGAAAAACGCTGAGCTACGTCACTGGTTTACAATCTATAAATGGTAAAACATGTCCTGCTTCCTTTAAGAGCCTTTTATATCCCTGAATCCTTGTCTTAAAGGTCTACAGGGATGCATCGTCTCAAGCCACGGTTCGAAGTCCGCACATAGCTCTCTCCCAGAATGTGAGAGGGTCGTACATTTTGGCCGTGGTCTATGATGATGACAGGAATGTGGCCATGGTAAAGTTTCCGACAGCTTCAGTTCCATCAATCGTAATTCTACAATTTTGACTTACAGTATTTTTATTTAATACTAATTTTTATTTTAAAAAATTGTACTCACAAAGGTCCATATCATATTGTAGAGAGAGAGAGAGAGAGAGAGAGAGAGAGAGAGAGAGAGAGAGAGAGAGAGAGAGAGAGAGAGAGAATTTCATGTAAATAAAATATAAATGAAAATTAATCACCACAAGAAACATTTGGGGAGGATGCGATAGTGTAATATTATTCAAGTACACATCCCTGAAATCAGTATAGATTTTCGCAGAAAGCGATCAAGAAGGTCGAAAATATCGGAAATTCACTTATAGTTGGGTCCACACCACGGCTTTCCAAAACCTCATGCCTCCTCGGGCGTCCATTTCAAAAGTACCCTAGCTATACCCCTGGTTTTAATAGATGTCAGAGAAGTTGAAAGAAAATTCTCAGGTTATTGCTATTAACACGTATTTCTATACACTTCCCGTAAATTGTCGATGTCAGGGGATTCCGAAACATTGATCACGTGACGCGAACCTGCTTACGTCAGACTGATTTTGAAGGTTCACCTGTCAACATCCGTCATAGCTTTTGCTTCTGCATTTGCATTCATTCTGCGATTTCACACTGCTATTCAACGAGACAACTTGCACAGAAGAAGATTCCTACGAGATGAGGTTGGTTTTTTGATGTCTTCGTATTTAATTCGCGACTTTATACAGCTTTTCATAAAAATAACACTCGGTGAATACCCGAACATTTGCCCTCCAGCAAAAACCATGAGGGATTAGACCGGAACATATATTTTGAATTATTTGTTTACATGTATATTCAAGTGTATTATTATTATTTTAACATGTATAATTTGTGAAATTGCGTAGACAAATGTCAATGTTCATTTTTATGGAAAATTGAATACATCCGGTTAAAAGTGCGCATGCGCATGAAGATTTTTTATATTGCTCACCATGCGTTCAACATAAATTTAATTTTGCATGTTTTGAATTTTTAAAATTATATCTTTATCCACATGCAGATCAGTCTTGAATTATTTCACATACATGTAATTATGTAGCCAAATCTGAAAAATGTGAAAGACACTGATGTCCCCCATATGATAGCCTATGGCAAAGTAGAATTTCAATGCAAGTTAAACTTCAAGGAGAAGTGATCAACAAAAATGATTTTTTTTCAAAGACTTATGAATAAACCTATGAAATATAAAAGCCCAAGGTTATCCTTCAAAAATTATGGCCAATGTTAATTTTTTTTTTTTTTGAAGAGAGAGTCTAACTCGCAGGTCAATGTCAAATGGTAAGAATCAGTTATCTCCAGGAAAGGACTTGTCACAAAAATATACATCACATGTACATGTGAAATACAAAAGCCCTAGCACCAACTGTTTAAGGTTATATCCATAGTGTAAAGTTTTTTTTTAACTAGATCAAATTCCAAGGTCAAGGTTAAAAAGGTCAAAGCTGTTAGTACAGTGCATAAGTATTCTTAGAAAGATTTTGTCACAAGGAATACGCATGAAATATAAAAGCCCAAGTTTATATAAAAGTCCAAATTTTGTTCAAAAGTTAGGGCAAAGGTTATAGATTTTTTTAGTGGGCTAAACTTCAAGGTCAAAATCAAAAGGTCAAGAATACTTATACCCAGAGAAAGGTCTTTCACAATGTGTACACAAGTAAAATATTAAAGTCCTAGCTCCAAGGTCAAGTCAAATATATTCATACCCAAAGAAAGTATGTCTTGTCCAAGAAAAGGTCCTAATTGTCACGAGCAATACAAATATTAACAGAGAAAAAGACAGACAGGGCAAAAACTATATACCCCAAATCTTTGATTACATGGGCATAAATATATTTTGTTGAAAAAAATTAGTATTATTCAGATGAATTGCTTTTAACCATTTTATATTAAGAGATGGTCATTTTAGCTCACCTGATCTGAAAGCTCAAGAGAGCTTTATTGTTCATATTTTGTCCGTCTTTCGTCCGTCTGTCCATCGTCTGTAAACTTTTTACATTTTTGACTTTTTCTCAAAAACCACTAAGCCAATTTTAACCAAACTTGCCACAAAGCATCCTTGGATAAGGGGGATTCAAGTTTGTACAAACAAATAAACTCATTCAAGGGGAGATAATTAAGAAATAGTGAAAATTTGGTCACATGTTTTAAAAATCTTATCCTCAAGAACAACTGTGCCAGGGAAAATTAAACTTATGGTGAAACATCCTTAGGTAGATTCAGGTTTGATCAGTTCATGTTCCACAGGGTAGTTGTGAGCCCATAATGGGCAATCAAAGTATAAAGGAAAATCTTATTAATAAAATAATATTTTCTCAAGAATTGTAAAGACATTATTGGTCATATTTATATGGAAGCAAGGGATTGAGTGGGAGCACAATGGATGATCAAAGCAATATTTTGGAAAAATCCTTAAAACTCCTCTTCTCAAGAACAACAAAGCCATGATTGTTCATATTTATACTGAAACACCCTCTGGTCATGTAGATTCTATCATAAACATTTGTTCTAATCATGACCCCCCTATCCCCCCCTCCTGGTAAGGGCCTAGCATAAAGGATAATGATCAAAGTTTTTCATAGAAGTTTATCTGAAAAATCTATAAAAATCTTTTTCTCAAGAAGCACTGGGCCAGAAAAGCTAAAACTTATGTGAAAGCATTCTGGAAGTGTTCAAATCATGGGCCACAATAAGGAATCAAATTTTACATCGAAATATATATAGAAAAAATCTTTGAAAATCTTCTTATCAAGAAACACTGGGCTAGAAAAGACTTATTAGCTCACCTGAGCTGATTGCTCAGGGGAGCTTTTCTGATCACCTGTTGTCCATCTGTCTGTGTAATCCAACTTGGTACAAAGCATCTTTGGGTAAAGGGGAGTTTAAATTTTTAAAATGAAGGGTCAAGTCCACGTTCGAGGGGAGATAATCAAGAAAAGATAAGCTTGATAACTATTACTTATTAAAACAATTTCGAATAAATCTGCTGCTTTAAGTAGAGGTCCAAGGATTTCAGGGGTCCAAGGTGACTTTCACTGCCCCCCCCCCCCCCAAAAAAAACCCCTCTAAATTTGCACATGCAGTTGTCATAAACTTATCATTGTCAGTCACTCAGATTTATTCACTTGAAGGACCAAATGGAGGTATAATAAATAAGATATGAAAATTGAGCGCGAGAGAGTTAAAAAAATTTTTTCTCAACAAACTAGATTTGTTTCTGAAACACAAATGCCCACCCATGTATGACAGCTGATGGCAAGGGTTGAAGTTTCTCAAATTTCAAAGTTCAAGGTCAAAAGGTCAAAATTGTTGATGTTCAAAGAAAGTTCTTGTCAGAAGGAATACATCTTTGAAATATGAAAAACCCTTGTACTAACAGTTGAAAAATTATGGTTAAGATTATTTTCCTTAACAAGGATCAAACTCTAAGGTCAAAGTATGGAAGCCATAGCATCAACTACATGTATTCAAAAGTTATGGCCAACTAGGTTAAAGTTCAGAAAGTTTTGGTAAAAGTGGGTCAAACTCTAAGGTCAAGTTCTAGAAGTCAAATTTGTTGGTCTTGTTACAAGGAATACTGCTGTCAGTGAAAATTATGAAAACCATAGCCCCACCCACTCAAAAGTTACGGCCAAGGTTTAAATTTTTGGAAACAAACAGACAAATGTCTTTAGGTAGTGTTCATTCTAATATCTTCAAATCATGATCCTCATGGTCTTATATATTGGTGTATTCAAAATTAAGAATAATCATCACTAGGTATTGAATTGTTGGTATATTTTTGATTAGCGCTACGCACATCCACGTTGTATGTTGTATTTATATAATGATTTCGTATGGGTTTCTTGAATGAGCGCATCAATGTCTGTGCCAAAGCGGCTAAAATATGAAGCCTGTTTTTTTAAGTTTATATTATTACTACAGTAATAGTATATCTACGGGTACCTTCACTGGCAAAAAGATTTGAAATTGGAAAACTATGACTAGGAACGGGATCTGTAATCTGACCTCAACATGACCCAGAAAAAAACCTGTAACTTCTAGTGGCTTATTTTAAAAATCAAGGGAAATATTTGTGTTGTGTATACTGATAGCGTTTTCTTGTTTTTATCTAGATGGAGCCACGACGATCTACGAGGATTCGGCGTCGCCCTGCCTGGCACGCCGACTACGTGATGGACTTCCCGGTAAGTTTAATTATATAGCTCACAATGTCCATTTCTTAGTTTATAAGGCTACAGTGAAAAAAGAATCTGAGATTCTCTGTCCAAATTTTTATCCCCTGCCATATAATGGGCGGGGGCAAATATATATATATATAGTGACGACTTACCCTGTTACTTGATTCCATCATTCTGTCCTCATTCAGACTTTCCATTCCTTATCTTAACAGACAGCAACAATTTACACACATTCATCTCAAAATTTATATGGATACGTCATAGGAATATTTATATACATGTAGTCAAGTTTGAATTTGGTTATGATCTGATGATTTTAGACAGAGTTATTCCTCTTGAACTAAAAAAATTTAAGAATAAAATTTCAGCTTCCACTCTTTAAAGTCTTAAAGGATGTACATGTATTGATAGGAAGGTATTTTACCAGAACATTCAGGTCAAGTTCAACTGATTTTTGACAGAGTTATCCTTCTTGAACTTAAAAAATAACTTTTCATTTTCAACTCTCAGTTTTTTGTAGGGATGTACGTATGTAAAGGAGAAAGGCTGAAAACTGTCCATTCTGTGAGAGAAAGAACTAATCGAGGGCCGTAGGCCCGAGATTAGTTTTTTCTCTCACAGAATGGACAGTTTGAGGCCTTTCTCCTACTTAAAACATGCATGATTCTCTTTGTTCTAAAACTTTATCAAAAAAATGTGCAAAACACATACTATAAATTCTTTGTTTACAGAATGGACAGTTACACTGGTAAGCTTGGGGTGCACAGCAATTTGTTGAATAGCCATTGTGTTTACAGTTGCAAATAACAAAAGATCTTGAAGGTCTTTGTCTAATGAATGGACAGTTACAGGTAGATTTCGGGGGATGCTAGTTTTTATATAAGAATGCAACTCCCCAAATTCAGTTTAAATTATGCTTGGTAAAGGCAAACATGTGTCTCTCCCATGGAGAGAATATATGACAGGATTGAAATCGAATTGAAACCAATTTAAGATGCACACAACCAGTGATACTTTGACCTGGAAACAGAGAATAGTAATTAGCGTAAAAGAAAATATTAGCCAATCTTTTATCCCCTCAAAACTTCGATGACAAATACAGATATTTCGAATTCAAACCGGAAATCTGTTTTTTTTTTTTTATTCAAATTCAGTTTTTGAGGATATATTAATTGCAGCAGTGTAATGGTAAAATGCAAATTGTATTCCGAGTGTTGGATAGCCATGGGCCAAACTTCGACCTGAAAATGTATTACAAATCAAATCTGGAAATGTTTTAATTTTGATTATTTGCTGCAGCAGTGTAGTTTTCATGGTGCAAACTGTTTTCTGGGAGATGGATTTAATATAAGCCTACTTCAAGCTTAAAATGGATTCTTCTCAAGGGAATATGATGCTTCCAAAATCTTAATTAAGGTAGGACAAAACACCTGTGGATTCTATTTTAACCAATTTCTTAAAAAGTACCGGAGAAAAGAAGAATAAATTACTATAATGACATCAATGAATAATCCCTGTAAGAAAAATAATAAGTTTTGGCATGTTTGCGTCATATTTTGTGAAAAAATCAGAGAATCCTATATATTGGTCACTTGGGGGCTTACATTTTGGAATGTTTTTATGCTAACTAAGTGAAATAAACAAGCATATGACAGTCTGTTATAAAATGCAGTGTAACTTTTGTTCCATACATAGTAGAGGAATGATATTTGGACACATATATAAGGGGTCTCCATTCTTTATGTACTACTAAGGTCAAGGTCATATCAAGAGGTCAAAGGTCAAATATTGTGACGTCATCTACTGAATCTTTTAGTTTTTTTGCCATTGAAATTTTTTTGATTGCAAAAATATCTGAAACCACCGGTTCAATTTTCTTTATTTGTACACATTTTATTCTAGGACCCATATGAATCATTCTGTTGATTTTTTTGTAAAAATTGAATTATACATTTTCTCTTACGAAAAATTAAACTGTCGGATATTTACATGTAAATTTTCAATTCCGTCGCTATTTATGTTGTATTTTTACTTAATATTTTACTAAAATTTTCCAGTATCAAGTTGACTTACTAACTTAAAGCAACACAAAGTTTATCTTTATTAAAAAGTATTACACAAATTTGCGATAGATCAATAGATAATTCTAAAATAAGGCTCATTCTCAAGTTTAATGTCTGATTTTACAATCTTTTTACAGGGGTCTGATAGGCCATATTTCAGACTATGTGGGCAAAAAATGTGCGGTTGAATTTCTTTCATATCATACATAAAGAGAGATTTTGTATCCTAGAACAAAATATCAAAGTTTCATGAAAATTGAATTTGAGGAAAAATTTGGCCTACCTATTGTGTCCTACCTTAAATGTGAAATTGTGTCATTTAAATTCAAGTTTTGTGAATTGAAAAAATGTGCATTACTCATGGATTTAAATGTGTAAAATCGAACAAATCTGATGCAGACACTGTGTTCTGGATTTACTTATATCTCCAAGTTCTT